>NC_092728.1:18896715-18967229 GCF_047496885.1 Scyliorhinus torazame
CTCGCTCCCCCTCGCTCCCCCTCGCCCCCTCTCGCCCCCTCGCTTGCCCCCTCGCTCGCCCTTGCCCCCTCGCTCGCCCTTGCCCCCTCGCTCGCCCTTGCCCCCTCGCTCGCCCTTGCCCCCTCGCTCGCCCTTGCCCCCTCGCTCGCCCTTGCCCCCTCGCTCGCCCTCGCCCCCTCGCTCGCCCCTCGCTCGCCCTCGCCCCTCGCTCGCCATCGCCCCCTTGCCCTCACCCCCTCGCTCGCCCTCCCCCTCTCAATTGTAAATTGATTTTAAATAAAAGCTTTTTTAAATCGCTCCCCCCCTCGCTCGCCCTCGCCCCCTCTCTCGCCCCCTCTCTTGCCCTCGCCTTCTCCCCCTCGCCCCATCTCCCTCGCCCTCGCCTTCGCCCCATCCCGCTCGCCCTCGGCACCCCCGCTCACCCTCACCCCCTCGCGCTCGCCCTCGCCCCACCTCGCTCGCGCTCCGCCCCCTCGCTCGCCCCTCGCCCCCTCGCTCGCCCCTCGCCCCCCGCTCGCCCTCGCCCCCTCGCTCGCCCTCGCCTCCTCGCTCCCCTCGCCCCCTCGCTCGCCCTCGCCCCCTCGCTCGCCCTCGCCCCCTCGCTCGACCTCGCCCCCTCGCTCGCCCTCGCCCCCTCGCTCGCCCTCGCCCCCCCCGCTCGCCCTCGCCCCCCCGCTCGCCCTCGCCCCCCCGCTCGCCCTCGCCTTCTCGCTCGCCCTCGCCCCCTCGCTCGCCCTCGCCCCCTCGCTCGCCCTCGCCCCCTCGCTCGCCCTCGCCCCCTCGCTTGCCCCCTCGCTTGCCCTCGCTCGCCCTCGCCCCCTCGCTTGCCCCCTCGCTTGCCCCCTCGCTTGCCCCCTCGCTCGCCCCCTCTCTCGCCCTCGCTCGCCCTCGCCCACTCGCGCCCCCTCGCTCGCCCGCCCTCGCCCCCTCGCTCGCCCTCGCCCCCTAGCTCGCCCTCGCCCCCCTCGCTCGCCCTTGCCCGCTCGCCATCACACTCGCCCCCCTCGCTCGCCCTCGCCCCCTCGCTTGCCCCCTCGCTTGCCTCTCGCTCGCCCTCGCCCCCTCGCTTGCCCCCTCGCTTGCCCCCTCGCTGCCCCTCGCTCGCCCCCTCTCTCGCCCTCGCCCCCTCTCTCGCCCTCGCCCCCTCGCTCGCCCTCGCCCACTCGCGCCCCCTCGCTCGCCCGCCCTCGCCCCCTCGCTCGCCCTCGCCCCCTCGCTCGCCCTCGCCCCCTCGCTCGCCCTTGCCCGCTCGCCATCACACTCGCCCCCTCGCTCGCCCTCGCCCCCTCGCTCGCCCTCGCCCACTCGCGCCCCCTCGCTCGCCCCGCCCTCGCCCCCTCGCTCGCCCTCGCCCCCTCGCTCGCCCTCGCCCCCTCGCTCGCCCTTGCCCGCTCGCCATCACACTCGCCCCCTCGCTCGCCATCGCCCCCTCGCTCGCCCTTGCCCGCTCGCCATCACACTCGCCCCCTCGCTCGCCCACGCCCCCGCCCCCTCGCTCGGCCTCGCCCCCTCGCTCGGCCTCGCCCCCTCGCTCGCCCATGCCCCCTCGCTCGCCCATGCCCCCCTCGCTCGCCCTCGCCCCCTCGATCGCCCTCGCCCCCTCGCTCGCCCTCGCCCCGTTGCGCCCTCGCACCCTTGCTCACCCTCGCCCCCTCGTTCGCCATCGCCCCCTCGCTCGCCCCTCGCTCGCCCTCGCCCCCTCGCTCGCCCTCGCCCCCTCGCTCGCCCTCGCCCCCTCGCTCGCCCTCGCCCCCTCGCCATCACCCTCGCCCCCTCGCCATCACCTTCGCCCCCCTCGCCATCACCTTCGCCCCCTCGCCCCCTCGCCATCACCCTCGCCCCCTCGCCATCACCCTCGCCCCCTCGCCATCACCCTCGCCCCCTCGTCATCACCCTCGCCCCCTCGCCATCACCCTCGCCCCCTCGCCATCACCCTCGCCCCCCTCGCTTGCCCTCGCCCCCTCCCTCTCGCCCCCTCCCTCTCGCCCCCTCCCTCTCGCCCCCTCCCTCTCGCCCCTCGCTCGGCCTCGCCCCCTCGCTCGGCCTCGCCCCCTCGCTCGCCCATGCCCCCTCGCTCGCCCATACCCCCTCGCTCGCCCTCGCCCCCTCGCTCGCCCTCGCCCCCTCGATCGCCCTCGCCCCCTCGCTCGCCCTCGCCCCATTGCGCCCTTGCCTCCTCGCTCGCCCTTGCCCCCTCGCTCGCCCTTGCCCCCTCGCTCGCCCTTGCCCCCTTGCTCGCCCTTGCCCCCTCGCTCGCCCTTGCCCCCTCGCTCGCCCTTGCCCCCGCCCCCTCGCCCCCGCCCCCTTGTTCGCCCTCGCCCCCCTCGTTCGCCCTCGCCCCCTTGTTCGCCCTCGCCCCTTCTTACGCCCTCGCCCCTTCTTACGCCCTCGCCCCTTCTTACGCCCCTCGCCCCATCGCTCGCCCTCGCCCCCTCGCTCGCCCTCGCCCCCTCGCTCGCCCTCGCCCCCCTCGCTCGCCCTCGCCCCCTCGCTCGCCCTCGCCCCCTCGCTCGCCCTCGCCCCCTCGCTCGCCCTCGCCCCCTCGCTCGCCCTCGCCCCCTCGCCCTCACCCCCTCGCTCGCCCTCCCCCTCCTGCGCCCTTGCGCCCTCTCAATTGTAAATTGATTTTAAATAAAAGCTTTTAAAATCGCTCCCTCCTTCGCTCGCCCTCACTCTCGCCCCCCTCGCGCTCGCCCTCGCCCCCCCTCGCTCGCCTCGCCCTCGCCCCCTCTCTCGCCCTCTCTCTTCCCCTCGCCTTCTCCCCCTCGCCTCATCTCCCTCGCCCCCTTCGTCGCCCTCGCCTCCTCGCCTTCGCACCATCCCGCTCGCCCTAGCCCCCCCGCTCACCCTCGCGCGCTCGCCCTCGCCCCCTCTCGCTCGCCCCGCGCCCCCTCGCTCGCCCTCACCCCCTCGCTCGCCCTCACCCCCCTCGCTCGCCCTCGACCCCTCGCTCGCCCTCACCCCCTCGCTCCCCCCTCGCCCCCTCGCTCCCCCTCGCCCCCTCTCGCCCCCTCGCTTGCCCCCTCGCTCGCCCTTGCCCCCTCGCTCGCCCTCGCCCCCTCGCTCGCCCTTGCCCCCTCGCTCGCCCTTGCCCCCTCGCTCGCCCTTGCCCCCTCGCTCGCCCTTGCCCCCTCGCTCGCCCTTGCCCCCCTCGCTCGCCCCTTGCCCCCTCGCTCGCCCTTGCCCCCTCGCTCACCCTCGCCCCCTCGCTCGCCCTCGCTCGCCCTCGCCCCTCGCTCGCCATCGCCCCCTTGCCCTCACCCCCTCGCTCGCCCTCCCCCTCTCAATTGTAAATTGATTTTAAATAAAAGCTTTTTTAAATCGCTCCCCCCTCGCTCGCCCTCGCCCCCTCTCTCGCCCCCTCTCTTGCCCTCGCCTTCTCCCCCTCGCCCCATCTCCCTCGCCCTCGCCTTCGCCCCATCCCGCTCGCCCTCGCCCCCCCCGCTCACCCTCACCCCCTCGCGCTCGCCCTCGCCCCACCTCGCTCGCGCTCGCCCCCTCGCTCGCCCCTCGCCCCCTCGCTCGCCCTCGCCCCCCGCTCGCCCTCGCCCCCTCGCTCGCCCTCGCCTCCTCGCTCCCCCTCGCCCCCTCGCCCCCTCGCTCGCCCTCGCCCCCTCGCTCGCCCTCGCCCCCTCGCTCGACCTCGCCCCCTCGCTCGCCCTCGCCCCCCCTCGCTCGCCCTCGCCCCCCCGCTCGCCCCTCGCCCCCCCGCTCGCCCTCGCCTTCTCGCTCGCCCTCGCCCCCTCGCTCGCCCTCGCCCCCTCGCTCGCCCTCGCCCCCTCGCTCGCCCTCGCCCCCTCGCTCGCCCTCGCCCCCTCGCTCGCCCTCGCCCCCCTCGCTCGCCCTCGCCCCCCTCGCTCGCCCCCTCGCTCGCTCGCCCCTCGCCCCCTCGCTCGCCCTCGCCCCGTCGATCGCCCTCGCCTCCTCGATCGCCCTCGCCCCCTCGCTCGCCCTCGCCCCCTCTCTCGCCCTCGCCCCGTTGCGCCCTCGCACCCTTGCTCGCCCTCTCGCCCCCCCCGCTCGCCCTCACCCCCTCGCTCGCCCTCATCCCCTCGCTCGCCCTCGCCCCTTCGCTCGCCCTCGCCCCTTCGCTCGCCCTCGCCCCTTCGCTCGCCCTCGCCCCCTTCGCTCGCCCTCGCCCCCTCGCTCGCCCTCGCCCCCCTCGCTCGCCCTCGCCCCCTCGCTCGCCCTCGCCCCCCTCGCTCGCCCTCGCCCCCTCGCTCGCCCTCGCCCCCTCGCTCGCCCTCGCCCCCTCGCTCGCCCTCGCCCCCTCGCTCGCCCTCGCCCTCGCCCCCCTCGCTCGCCCTCGCCCCCTCGCTCGACCTCGCCCCCTCGCTCGCCCTCGCCCCCTCGCTCGCCCTCGCCCCCTCGCTCGCCCTCGCCCCCCCGCTCGCCCTCGCCCCCCCCGCTCGCCCTCGCCCCCCTGCTCGCCCTCGCCCCCCTGCTCGCCCTCGCCCCCCCGCTCGCCCTCGCCTTCTCGCTCGCCCTCGCCCCCTCGCTCGCCCTCGCCCCCTCGCTCGCCCCCCTCGCTCGCTCGCCCTCGCCCCCTCGCTCGCCCTCGCCCCGTCGATCGCCCTCGCCCCTCGCTCGCTCGCCCTCGCCCCCTCTCTCGCCCTCGCCCCGTTGCGCCCTCGCACCCTTGCTCGCCCTCTCGCCCCCTCGCTCGCCCTCACCCCCACCCCCTCGCTCGCCCTCATACCTCGCTCGCCCTCGCCCCTTCGCTCGCCCTCGCCCCTTCGCTCGCCCTCGCCCCCTCGCTCGCCCTCGCTCGCCCTCGCCCCCTCGCTCGCCCCCTCGCTCGCCCTCGCCCCCTCGCTCGCCCTCGCCCCCTCGCTCGCCCTCGCTCACCCTCGCCCCCTCGCTCGCCCTCGCCCCCCTCGCTCGCCCTCGCCCCCCTCGCTCGCCCTCGCCCCCTCGCTCGCCCTCGCCCCCTCGCTCGCCCTCGCCCCCTCGCTCGCCCTCGCCCCCTCGCTCGCCCTCGCTCGCCCTCGCTCGCCCTCGCCCCCTCGCTCGCCCTCGCCCCCTCGCTCGCCCTCGGCCCCTCGCTCGCCCTCGGCCCCTCGCTCGCCCTCGGCCCCTCGCTCGCCCTCGGCCCCTCGCTCGCCCTCGGCCCCCTCGCTCGCCCTCGGCCCCTCGCTCGCCCTCGGCCCCCTCGCTCGCCCTCGGCCCCTCGCTCGCCCCTCGGCCCCTCGCTCGCCCTCGGCCCCTCGCTCGCCCTCGGCCCCTCGCTCGCCCTCGGCCCCTCGCTCGCCCTCGGCCCCTCGCTCGCCCTCGGCCCCTCGCTCGCCCTCGGCCCCTTCGCTCGCCCTCGGCCCCTCGCTCGCCCTCGGCCCCTCGCTCGCCCTCGGCCCCTCGCTCGCCCTCGGCCCCCTCGCTCGCCCTCGGCCCCTCGCTCGCCCTCGGCCCCCTCGCTCGCCCTCGCCCCCTCGCTCGCCCTCGGCCCCTCGCTCGCCCTCGCCCCCTCGCTCGCCCCTCGCCCCCTCGCTCGCCCTCGCCCCCTCGCTCGCCCTCGCCCCCTCGCTCGCCCTCGCCCCCTCGCTCGCCCTCGCCCCCTCGCTCGCCCTCGCCCCCTCGCTCGCCCTCGGCCCCTCGCTCGCCCTCGGCCCCTCGCTCGCCCTCGGCCCCTCGCTCGCCCTCGGCCCCTCGCTCGCCCTCGGCCCCTCGCTCGCCCTCGGCCCCTCGCTCGCCCTCGGCCCCTCGCTCGCCCTCGGCCCCTCGCTCGCCCTCGGCCCCTCGCTCGCCCTCGGCCCCTCGCTCGCCCTCGGCCCCTCGCTCGCCCTCGGCCCCTCGCTCGCCCTCGGCCCCTCGCTCGCCCTCGGCCCCTCGCTCGCCCTCGGCCCCTCGCTCGCCCTCGGCCCCTCGCTCGCCCTCGGCCCCTCGCTCGCCCTCGGCCCCTCGCTCGCCCTCGGCCCCTCGCTCGCCCTCGCCCCCTCGCTCGCCCTCGCCCCCTCGCTCGCCCTCGCCCCCTCGCTCGCCCTCGCCCCCTCAAAGAACAAAGAACAAAGAAATGTACAGCACAGGAACAGGCCCTTCGGCCCTCCAAGCCCGTGCCGACCATACTGCCCGACTAAACTACAATCTTCTACACTTCCTGGGTCCGTATCCTTCTATTCCCATCCTATTCATATATTTGTCAAGATGCCCCTTAAATGTCCCTATCGTCCCTGCCTCCACTACCTCCTCCGGTAGTGAGTTCCAGGCACCCACTACCCTCTGCGTAAAAAACTTGCCTCGTACATCTACTCTAAACTTTGCCCCTCTCACCTTAAACCTATGCCCCCTAGTAATTGACCCCTCTACCCTGGGGAAAAGCCTCTGACTATCCACTCTGTCTATGCCCCTCATAATTTTGTATACCTCTATCAGGTCGCCCCTCAACCTCCTTCGTTCCAGTGAGAATAAACCGAGTTTATTCAATCGCTCCTCATAGCTTATGCCCTCCATACCAGGCAACATTCTGGTAAATCTCTTCTGCACCCTCTCTAAAGCCTCCACATCCTTCTGGTAGTGTGGCGACCAGAATTGAACACTATACTCCAAGTGTGGCCTAACTAAGGTTCTATACAGCTGCAACATGACTTGCCAATTCTTATACTCAATGCCCCGGCCAATGAAGGCAAGCATGCCGTATGCCTTCTTGACTACCTTCTCCACCTGTGTAGCCCCTTTCAGTGATCTGTGGACCTGTACTCCTAGATCTCTTTGACTTTCAATACTCTTGAGGGTTCTACCATTCACTGTATATTCCCTACCTGCATTAGCCCTTCCAAAATGCATTACCTCACATTTGTCCAGGTTAAACTCCATCTGCCATCTCTCCGCCCAAGTCTCCAGACAATCTAAATCCTGCTGTATCCTCAGACAGTCCTCATCGCTATCCGCAATTCCACCAACCTTTGTGTCGTCTGCAAACTTACTAATCAGACCAGTTACATTTTCCTCCAAATCATTTATATATACTACAAAGAGCAAAGGTCCCAGCACTGATCCCTGTGGAACACCACTGGTCACAGCCCTCCAATTAGAAAAGCATCCCTCCATTGCTACCCTCTGCCTTCTATGGCCTAGCCAGTTCTGTATCCACCTTGCCAGTTCACCCCTGATCCCGTGTGACTTCACCTTTTGTACCAGTCTACCATGAGGGACCTTGTCAAAGGCCTTACTGAAGTCCATATAGACAACATCTACTGCCCTACCTGCATCAATCATCTTAGTGACCTCCTCGAAAAACTCTATCAAGTTAGTGAGACACGACCTCCCCTTCACAAAACCGTGCTGCCTCTCACTAATACGTCCATTTGCTTCCAAATGGGAGTAGATCCTGTCTCGAAGAATTCTCTCCAGTAATTTCCCTACCACTGAAGTAAGGCTCACCGGCCTGTAGTTCCCGGGATTATCCCTGCCACCCTTCTTAAACAGAGGAACAACATTGGCTATTCTCCAGTCCTCCGGGACATCCCCTGAAGACAGCGAGGATCCAAAGATTTCTGTCAAGGCCTCAGCAATTTCCTCTCCAGCCTCCTTCAGTATTCTGGGGTAGATCCCATCCGGCCCTGGGGACTTATCTACCTTAATATTTTTTAAGACACCCAACACCTCGTCTTTTTGGATCACAATGTGACCCAGGCTATCTACACCCCCTTCTCCAGACTCAACATCTACCAATTCCTTCTCTTTGGTGAATACTGATGCAAAGTATTCATTTAGTACCTCGCCCATTTCCTCTGGCTCCACACATAGATTCCCTTGCCTATCCTTCAGTGGGCCAACCCTTTCCCTGGCTACCCTCTTACTTTTTATGTAAGTGTAAAAAGCCTTGGGATTTTCCTTAACCCTATTTGCCAATGCCTTTTCATGACCCCTTCTAGCCCTCCTGACTCCTTGCTTAAGTTCCTTCCTACTTTCCTTATATGCCACACAGGCTTCGTCTGTTCCCAGCCTTTTAGCCCTGACAAATGCCTCCTTTTTCTTTTTGACGAGGCCTACAATATCACTCGTCATCCAAGGTTCCCGAAAATTGCCGTATTTATCTTTCTTCCTCACAGGAACATGCCTGTCCTGTATTCCTTTCAACTGACACTTGAAAGCCTCCCACATGTCAGATGTTGATTTGCCCTCAAACATCCGCCCCCAATCTATGTTCTTCAGTTCCCGCCTAATATTGTTATAATTAGCCTTCCCCCAATTTAGCACATTCATCCTCGGACCACTCTTATCCTTGTCCACCAGTACTTTAAAACTTACTGAATTGTGGTCACTGTTACCGAAATGCTCCCCTACTGAAACATCTACCACCTGGCCGGGCTCATTCCCCAATACCAGGTCCAGTACCGCCCCTTCCCTAGTTGGACTGTTTACATATTGTTTTAAGAAGCCCTCCTGGATGCTCCTTACAAACTCTGCCCCGTCTAAGCCCCTGGCACTAAGTGAGTCCCAGTCAATATTGGGGAAGTTGAAGTCTCCCATCACCACAACCCTGTTGTTTTTACTCTTTTCCAAAATCTGTCTACCTATCTGCTCCTCTATCTCCCGCTGGCTGTTGGGAGGCCTGTAGTATACCCCCAACATTGTGACTGCACCCTTCTTATTCCTGATCTCTACCCATATAGCCTCACTGCCCTCTGAGGTGTCCTCTCGCTGTATAGCTGTGATACTCTCCTGAACAAGTAGCGCAACTCCGCCTCCCCTTTTACATCCCCCTCTATCCCGCCTGAAACATCTAAATCCTGGAACGTTTAGCTGCCAATCCTGCCCTTCCCTCAACCAGGTCTCTGTAATGGCAACAACATCATAGTTCCAAGTAGTAATCCAAGCTCTAAGTTCATCTGCCTTACCCGTAATGCTCCTTGCATTAAAACATATGCACTTCAGGCCACCAGACCCGCTGTGTTCAGCAACTTCTCCCAGTCTGCGCTGCCTCAGAGCCACACTGTCCCTATTCCCTAGTTCTCCCTCAATGCTCTCACCTTCTGACCTATTGCTCCCGTGCCCACCCCCCTGCCATACTAGTTTAAACCCTCCCGTGTGACACTAGCAAACCTCGCGGCCAGGATATTTATGCCTCTCCGGTTTAGATGCAACCCGTCCATCTTATACAGGTCACACCTGCCCCGGAAGAGCTCCCAGTGGTCCAGATAACAGAAACCCTCCCTCCTACACCAGCTGTTTAGCCACGTGTTTGTCTGCTCTATCTTCCTATTTCTAGCCTCACTGGCACGTGGCACAGGGAGTAATCCCGAGATTACAACCCTCGAGGTCCTGTCTTTTAACTTTCTGCCTAGCTCCCTGAACTCCTGCTGCAGGACCTCATGCCCCTTCCTGCCTATGTCGTTAGTACCAATATGTACAACGACCTCTGCCTGTTTGCCCTCCCCCTTCAGGATTCCCTCTACCCGTTCGGAGACATCCTGGACCCTGGCACCAGGGAGGCAACATACCATCCTGGAGTCTCTTTCACGTCCACAGAAGCGCCTATCTGTGCCCCTGACTATAGAGTCCCCTATAACTATTACTCTTCTGCGCTTTGACCCTCCCTCGCTCGCCCTCGCCCCCTCGCTCGCCCTCGCCCCCTCGCTCGCCCTCGCCCCCTCGCTCGCCCTCGCCCCCTCGCTCGCCCTCGCCCCCTCGCTCGCCCTCGCCCCCTCGCTCGCCCTCGCCCCCTCGCTCGCCCTCGCCCCCTCGCTCGCCCTCGCCCCCTCGCTCGCCCTCGCCCCCTCGCTCGCCCTCGCCCCCTCGCTCGCCCTCGCCCCCTCGCTCGCCCCTCGCCCCCTCGCTCGCCCTCGCCCCCCTCGCTCGCCCTCGCCCCCTCGCTCGCCCTCGCCCCCTCGCTCGCCCTCGCCCCCTCGCTCCCCCTCGCCCCCTCGCTCCCCCTCGCCCCCTCGCTCCCCCTCGCCCCCTCGCTCCCCCTCGCTCCCCCTCGCCCCCTCGCTCCCCCCTCGCCCCCCTCGCTCCCCCCTCGCCCCCTCGCCCCCTCGCTCCCCCTCGCCCCCTCGCTCCCCCTCGCCCCCTCGCTGCCCCTCGCCCCCCTCGCTCCCTCTCGCCCCCTCGCTCGCCCTTGCCCCCTCGCTCGCCCTTGCCCCATCGCTCGCCCTCGCCCCCTCTCGCCCCCTCGCCCTCACCCCCTCGCTCGCCCTCGCCCCCTCGCTCGCCCCTCGCCCTCACCCCCTCGCTCGCCCTCCCCCTCCTGCGCCCTTGCGCCCTCTCAATTGTAAATTGATTTTAAATAAAAGCTTTTTTAAATCGCTCCCCCAGCCCTGAAGCTGTTTGCCTCTCCCTTGCCCTCAGCCCTGGAGAAGTCGGTTGTGACCTGGGTGAATGACCGAGACGTGCCGTGCTGCCCGGACTGTGGGGTCACCTTCAGCATCACCCTGCGACGGCACCATTGCCGCCTCTGCGGCTCCATTATGTGTCGCCGCTGCACCCAATTCCTCACCGTGCTCTTCGCCCGTAAGTAATCCAACATTCTGGCGAGGACGGAGGCCACTCTGCCCCTCTCTGAGGGGTAGGTCGGCGAGTCCCACTGTTCTGTACGGGTCACAGCGCGCGTCAAGAAGTTATCCGGCAGTTTTTTAAAATGTTGAGAGTTTCACCCTCTAGATGTTTCAGAACCTGTCCACCCTTCCTCAGCCTGCTCCTTCTCTTCAATACAACCCCTTCCAGCCTGAGGCCCAATCAGCCCCTCTCGAGCCTGTTGCACAGGAACAGGAGGAGGCCCCATTCAGCCCCTCTCGAACCTGTTACACAGGAACAGGAGGGGGCCCATTCAGCCCCTCTCGAGCCTGTTACACAGGAACAGGAGGAGGCCCATTCAGCCCCTCTCGAGCTTGTTACACAGGAACAGGAGGGGGCCCATTCAGCCCCTCTCGAGCCTGTTACACAGGAACAGGAGGAGGCCCATTCAGCCCCTCTCGAGCCTGTTACACAGGAACAGGAGGAGGTCCATTCAGCCCCTCTCGAGCCTGTTACACAGGAACAGGAGGAGACCCATTCAGCCCCTCTCGAGCCTGTTACACAGGAACAGGAGGGGGCCCATTCAGCACCTCTCGAGCCTGTTACACAGGAACAGGAGGAGGCCCATTCAGCCCCTCTCGAGCCTGTTACACAGGAACAGGAGGAAGCCCATTCAGCCCCTCTCGAGCCTGTTACACAGGAACAGGAGGAGGCCCATTCAGCCCCTCTCGAGCCTGTTACACAGGAACAGGAGGCCCATTCAGCCCCTCTCGAGCCTGTTACACAGGAACAGGAGGAGGCCCATTCAGCCCCTCTCGAGCCTGTTACACAGGAACAGGAGGCCCATTCAGCCCCTCTCGAGCCTGTTACACAGGAACAGGAGGAGACCCATTCAGCCCCTCTCGAGCCTGTTACACAGGAACAGGAGGAGGCCCATTCAGCCCCTCTCGAGCCTGTTACACAGAACAGGGGGAGGCCCATTCAGCCCCTCTCGAGCCTGTTACACAGGAACAGGAGGAGGCCCATTCAGCCCTTCTCGAGCCTGTTACACAGGAACAGGAGGAGGTCCATTCTGCCCCTCTAGAGCCTGTGCTATCTAGATCAATATGATGGTGACTGACGCGTACCTACCTGTGTTTGACAGAGAAGCTGACAAAGGCGGTGAGGGCGTCTGTGACTGCAGGCGGCAACTCCGGTGGTCCGGACCGAGGGCCGGGAACCCTGGAGACTGGCCGCAGACTGAGCGTATCCAGTGTGAGCTCGCTGCTGGAGGAGAAGGAGGACGATCGCATCATGTCCTGTCAGCACTGTAAAGGCATCCTGGAGCAGAGAGAGAGACGGCTCGAAGAGAAAGAGAGTTCACCCACTATCCTGCAATTCTACACGGTTAGATACAGAGTAACGCTCCCTCTACACTGTCCCCATCAAACACTCCCAGGACAGGTACAGCACGGGGTTAGATACAGTGTAAAGCTCCCTCTACACTGTCCCCATCAAACACTCCCAGGACAGGTACAGCACGGGGTTAGATACAGTGTAACGCTCCCTCTACACTGTCCCCATCAAACACTCCCAGGACAGGTACAGCACGGGGTTAGATACAGAGTAAAGCTCCCTCTGCACTGTCCCCATCAAACACTCCCAGGACAGGTACAGCACGGGGTTAGATACAGAGTTAAGCTCCCTCTACACTGTCCCCATCAAACACTCCCAGGACAGGTACAGCACGGGGTGAGATACAGGGTAAAGCTCACTCTACACTGTCCCCATCAAACACTCCCAGGACAGGTACAGCACGGGGTTAGATACAGAGTAAAGCTCCCTCTACACTGTCCCCATCAGACACTCCCAGGACAGGTACAGCACGGGGTTAGATCCAGAGTAAAGCTCCCTCTGCACTGTCCCCATCAAACACTCCCAGGACAGGTACAGCACGGCGTTAGATACAGAGTAAACCTCCGTCTACACTGTCCCCATCAAACACTCCCAGGACAGGTACAGCACGGGGTTAGATACAGAGTAAAGCTCCCTCTACACTGTCCCCATCAGACACTCCCAGGACAGGTACAGCACGGGGTGAGATACAGGGTAAAGCTCACTCTACACTGTCCCCATCAAACACTCCCAGGACAGGTACAGCACGGGGTTAGATACAGAGTAAAGCTCCCTCTACACTGTCCCCATCAGACACTCCCAGGACAGGTACAGCACGGGGTTAGATCCAGAGTAAAGCTCCCTCTGCACTGTCCCCATCAAACACTCCCAGGACTGGTACAGCACGGGGTTAGATACAGAGTAACGCTCCCTCTACACTGTCCCCATCAAACACTCCCAGGACAGGTACAGCACGGGGTTAGATACAGAGTAAAGCTCCCTCTACACTGTCCCCATCAGACACTCCCAGGACAGGTACAGCACGGGGTTAGATACAGAGTAAAGCTCCCTCTACACTGTCCCCATCAAACACTCCCAGGACAGGTACAGCACGGGGTGAGATACAGAGTAAAGCTCACTCTACACTGTCCCCATCAAACACGCCCAGGACTGGTACGGCACGGGGTTAGATACAGAGTAACGCTCCCTCTACACTGTCCCCATCAAACACTCCCAGGACAGGTACAGCACGGGGTTAGATACAGAGTAAAGCCCCCTCTACACTGTCCCCATCAGACACTCCCAGGACAGGTACAGCACGGGGTTAGATACAGAGTTAAGCTCCCTCTACACAGTCCCCATCAAACACTCCCAGGACAGGTACAGCACGGGGTGAGATACAGGGTAAAGCTCACTCTACACTGTCCCCATCAAACACTCCCAGGACAGGTACAGCACGGGGTTAGATACAGAATAAAGCTCCCTCTACACTGTCCCCATCAGACACTCCCAGGACAGGTACAGCACGGGGTTAGATACAGAGTAAAGCTCCCTCTACACTGTCCCCATCAATCACGCCCAGGACAGGTACAGCACGGGGTTAGATACAGAGTAAAGCTCCCTCTACACTGTCCCCATCAAACACTCCCAGGACAGGTACAGCACGGGGTTAGATACAGAGTAAAGCTCCCTCTACACTGTCCCCATCAGACACTCCCAGGACAGGTACAGCACGGGGTTAGATACAGAGTAAAGCTCCCTCTATACTGTCCCCATCAAACACTCCCAGGACAGCTACAGCACTGGGTGAGATACAGAGTAAAGCTCCCTCTACACTGTCCCCATCAAACACTCCCAGGACAGGTACACCACGGGGTTAGATACAGAGTAAAGCTCCCTCTACACTGTCCCCATCAAACACTCCCAGGACAGGTACAGCACGGGGTTAGATACAGAGTAAAGCTCCCTCTACACTGTCCCCATCAATCACGCCCAGGACAGGTACAGCACTGGGTTAGATACAGAGTAAAGCTCCCTCTACACTGTCTCCATCAAACACTCCCAGGACAGGTACAGCACGGGGTGAGATATGGATTATAGGTTGCGCGGTGACGGGGTGGTATCTGTGGCTGAGCCTGAGGGTTGGGTGATTTGCTGTATTTCTAATCGGGCTTTGTCGTTGCTGTTTGACCACAGAAGCTGTGCTCCTGCAGGGCTAGCGTGGAGAAGCTGGCTCCCGAGTACATGAAAATGGCTGACTCCCTGAAGTAAGTAGTTGTGGGGAGGGAGTGTGGTGGTGGTGCAGATGGTACAATGTGAGTGAGGCGTGGCGCTGACGATTGTCCCGTCTCCCAGGCAATCATGTGGGATGCCCATTGGCTACAAATCGCTGAGGCCTCCTGCAAAGCATTGAGTTCCTCCTCAATTACCGAACAATTTCAGTCCCCTTTGTGTCGCGTATTTGTTTACAGATTAACCCTGCCCAAAGTGATTAGAAATTAGGTTAGTGAGCCCTTCGATGGGAATGGCCTTGCCCAGCATGGATCGCACATCCCTAATTGCCCCCTTGAGAAGGTGGTGGGAGAGCCGCCACCTTGAAGGCTGTGTGGTGTCGGTACACCGACAGCGCCGCTCGGGAAGGAGTTCCACGATTCTTAACCCAGCGACAGTGGGGGTGGCTCGGAGGGGGAGAACTTGTAGGCGGTGGGTGTTCCCCATGGCGTCTGCTGCCCTTTTCCTCCTGGGGGGGGGGGGGGGGTAGAGGTGGCGGGTTTGGGCGCTGTCGATGGAGCCTTGTAGACGGTACACACGGCTGCCGCTGTGCGTCGTTCGGTGGAGCTTGCGGACGTTGTTACGACACCTGGGGCGAGGGAGCGGTCAATTCCGGTCTCACAGACCCCAGAGTCCCAACATAAGTGAATTAACCAATAGTTTGTGTTTCCAAAGATCTTTAACCCTTGAACTGCTCCAATGAGTTACAGACTTCAGATTTATAAGTAAAACATTAGCAAACTTAAGAGGAAAAGAATAATATATAAATAAATAACAGAACAATAGTCTACCAATCTACCTGTTCCCTCTGCTTTTCCAACCTTATCTCTCTGCGCCTTGATTGAGAATGAGCTCCCCCTAATTTTCGCCCTCAGTGCCTCCCACAACAGAGAACATAGAACTGTACAGCACAGTACAGGCCCTTCGGCCCACAATGTTGTGCCCAACTAGTCTGAAACTAAGATCAAATCAACCTACTCCCAATCATTCGAGTGCTCTCCATACGCCTATCCAATAACCGCTTGAAAGTTCCTAAAGTGTCTGACTCCACTACCATAGCTGGGAGTGCGTTCCACGCCCCAACCACTCTCTGAGTAAAGGACCTACCTCGGACATCCCTCCTATATCTCACACCCTGAATACTTATGCCCCCTTGTAACAGCTACATCCGCTCGAGGAAATAGTCGCTGAACATCCACTCTATCTATCCCTCTCATCATCTTATACACCTCAATTAAGTCACCTCTCATCCTCCTTCGCTCCAATGAGAAAAGCCCTAGCTCCCTCAACCTTTCCTCATAAGACCCACCCTCCAAACCAGGCAGCATCCTGGTAAATCTCCTTTGCACCCTTTCCAATGCTTCCACATCCTTCCTATAATGAGGTGACCAGAACTGCACACAATACTCCGAATGTGGTCTAACCAAGGTCTTGTACAGTTGCAGCATAACCTCACGGCTCTTAAACTCAATCCCCCTGTTAATAAACGCTAACACACTATAGGCCTTCTTCACGGCTCTATCCACTTGGGTGGCAACCTTCAGAGATCTGTGGACATGAACTCCGAGATCTCTCTGCTCCTCCACATTCCTCAGAACCCTGCCGTTAACCCTGTAATCCGCATTCAAATTTGTCCTCCCAAAATGAATCACCTCGCACTTATCAGGGTTAAACTCCATCTGCATGGAGGCAGAAACCTACTCACTTTTGTGCTCCACATCGGCACATATCGCCACCCCTATCTTCTCACCCGCCCCCTATCAGCCAGCAACCCCACATCCAGCCTCCACTCTGATCACTGGGCCCACATCCCCATTTCGTGCACCCAAATCCACAAAATGTTCCGCATGGTCTGACACCACAGTCGGCAAGTACCCCCTCCCAACCACCCCTGCTAACAGTGTCTTAACCCTAAGATTCGGGAAAACACCTGGTGTATGTGCGATTCCTTTGCCCTCGCCGCCCAGACCTACACTGGTCCACTCCCCCCATTTGCTCCATAAACTCTAACAACTCTCACTCTCTCTCTCTCTCTCTCTCTCCTCTGCCTCCTCCCCCCTCCTCCTCCCCCTCCCCTTCCCCCTCCCCCTCCCCCGCCTCCTCCCCCTCCCCTCCTCCCCCTCCTCCCCCTCCCCTTTCCCCTCCCCCTCCCCCGCCCCCTCCCCTTTCCCCTCCCCCTCCCCCGCCTCCTCCTCCTCCGCCTCCTCCCCCTCCCCTCCTCCCCTCCTCCCCCTCCCCTCCTCCCCCTCCTCCCCCTCCCCCTCCTCCCTCCTCCCCCTCCCCCTCCCCCTCCCCCTTCCCCTCCCCCTCCCCTTCCCCTCCCCCTTCCCCTCCCCCTTCCCCCTCCCCCTTCCCCTTCCCCTCCCCCTTCCCCTCCCCCTTCCCCTCCCCCTTCCCCTCCCCCTCCCCCTCCCCCTCCCCCTCCCCCTCCCCCTCCTCCTCCCCCTCCTCCCCCTCCTCCCCCTCCCTTCCCCTCTCCCCTCCCCCTCCCCCTCCCCTCTCCCCTCCCCCTCCCCTCCCCCTCCCCTCCCCCTCCCCTCCCCCTCCCCTCCCCCTCCCCTCCCCCTCCCCTCCCCTCCCCTCCCCCTCCCCCTCCCCCTCCCCCTCCCCCTCCTCCACCGCCTCCTCCTCCTCCCCCTCCCCCGCCGCCTCCTCCCCTCCCTCCTCCCTCCTCCTCCCTCCCTCCCTCCCTTCTCCCTCCTTCTCCTCCTCTCCCCCCCCCCCCCCACCCCCCCACACACAACCCTCATAATCAACCGATGCTTGTCTAAGTCCGGAACCTTCGTCAATATCCCCTTTATGAAATCCACATTGTCCCAGTGGGGGAGGGGGAGAACGTAGACATTCACCAGCGCCTGGGGTATTACCCCCGGTCCCTCACTCACCATAACATATCTACGCCACTGTAACCCCCACTACGCCAATCGCCGTTCAAGCCACTCTCTTACTGCTTAACACCGTCAGCCCCCTCGCCTTCATATCTAACCCCCGAATGAAACATTTGCCCCACATCACTTTTCAAATTCTTTAAATGAGCGAAAACACGGAACCTCTTGGTCGGCCCATTCAAGCCCCTCAGATTCCATGACACCAATCTGGCTGGGGGCGACCGTCCAAACCCCCACCCCCCCATACCCACCCGTCCGATCAGCCATATCCAAGTTTCAGTGGACTCTCCCAGATCCCTGTCTCGTCCACACGCCACCGCGACCCCCTTCTGGGCCCCCTCAAGATGGCCGCCTGCATCCCTCTCCAACCACCTCCTCCAAACCAGAAACCTTTGTCATCAGCCACTCCACCCCCCCCCACCCAAAACAAAGAAAGCCCCACCCCTAGGCCCATATCCCAACCCAAGCCAAACATCTAGAAAGCAGAAAAAAACACGACCCTACCTCTCCCCCAATAACCGCCCCCCCCCCCCCCACTTTGCTTCCGTTAACTAGGTGACCCCCGAGGCAAACAACACACCACCCCTCACCCCCCCGTCCAGTTCATTTTGCAGAGGAACCCACCCAAAGTCTTCAAACGTCACATGCACAGCTGCAGAATGACTTGCCAATTATTATACTTCATTGGCCGGGGCATTGAGTATAAGAATTGGCAAGTCATGTTGCAGCTGTATAGAACCTTAGTTAGGCCACACTTGGAGTATAGTGTTTAATTCTGGTCGCCACACTACCAGAAGGATGTGAAATGAAAATCGCTTATTGTCACAAGTAGGCTTCAAATGAAGTTACTGTGAAAAGCCCCTAGTCGCCACATTCCGGCGCCTGTTCGGGGAGGCTGGTACGGGAATTGAACTGTGCTGCTGGCCTGCCTTGGTCTGCTTTAAAGCCAGCGATTTAGCCCAGTGTGCTAAACCAGCCCTGGTTGGAGGCTTTGGAGAGGGTACAGAAGACGTTTACCAGGAAGTTGTCTGGTCTGGCGGGTATTAGCTACGAGGAGAGGTTGGATAAACTCGGATTGTTTTCACCGGAGCGACGGAGGTTGAGGGAAGACCTGATCGAGGTTTACAAAATTATGAGAGGCATAGACAGAGTGGATAGTCAGAAGCTTTTTCCCAGGGTGGGAAAGTCAATTACTCGGGGGCATAAGTCTAAAATGCGAGGGGGAAAGTTTAGAGAAGTTATGCGAGGTAAGTTATTACACAGAGGGTAGTGGGTACCTTGAACTCGCTGCCGACGGGAGGTGGTGGAAGCAGGGATGATAGCGATGGTTAAGAGGCATTTGGCAAATGCATGAATAGGATGGGAATAGAGGGATACGGACCCCGGAAGTGCAGAATGTTTTAGTTTAGATAGGCTTTATGATCAGTGCTGGATTGGAGGGCTGAAGGGCCTGCTCCTCTGCTGTACTGTCGTTCGTTCTTCGTACCCCAGTCCGTGGTCCTGTAAAAAGTTACTTGCCTCCTCTGGCGTATTGAAGTAATCCTCCTGTCCCCCGTGCGTGACCCACAGACGGGCAGGGTACATAATCCCAAACCACACTTTGTTCCTTAATAACGCTGCCTTGGCCTTGTTGAACCCAGCCTGCCGCTTGGCCAGTTCCGCTCCCAATTCCTGATCAGTACGAACCATGTGGCCCTCCCAGGTGCATTCCCATGTCTCGCTCGCCCACTTCAGGATCCTTGCCTAAGCACCGATGTAGCCTCGCGATGATTGCCTGCGGTTGCTCCCCCGCTCTCAACATCCTCCTTAATGGCCGGTGCGCCCAGTCCACCTCAGGAGGGAGGTCAAAGACCCCCCCCCCCCCCCCGCCCGCCCGCCCGTCTCCCCACCAGCGGCTCAAACATCTTGGCCGCATAATCCGTGGTTCTCTCGATGCCTTGAGGCAGCCCCACGATCCTCAGGTTCTGCCGCCTTGAGCGGACCTCCAGGTGGTCGACCTTCGCCCTCAGCCTTTTCCCGACCACCCGCCGTCATCGGCACAACAAGGCAGTCGATTCTCGTGATCAGTCACCGTCTCCTCCACCTTTTGGATGGACGGGTTCTGCGCCTCCAGCCTCTGCTCCACCCTCCGCATGGCAGCCCGAATGGGCTCTGCCGCCCTCGCCCAGGTCCCTTGAGGCCGTGCCCGCTGTATTTGAAAAATTTGGCTGCAAAGATATTGGCCAACTGCACCGTCGACCACTGTGTGGGCAACGATTCCAAATGTACGTCCGCCATCGTATCCCCTGCTACTCCACGCTGGGAAGAGTACCCCTTATTTGACACACTCCTCGTCTGGCACCCCATCGCCACTCCCCACCGAAGGAGGAAACCTTATTCTTCAATAGTCCGACTTTTCCCACTCGCAAAACGGGCAGAAAGGGCCAAAGAGATCCCACCTCATGCAGGGGCCACCTGATGTGTGACCACTCACACTATGGCCACCACCGGATGTCCGTCGGAGGGTCAGTGCTGAGGGAGCCCCGCGCTGTCGGAGGGTCAGTGCTGAGGGAGCGCCGCACTGTTGGAGGGTCAGTGCTGAGGGAGCGTCGCACTGTCGGAGGGTCAGTGCTGAGGGAGCGTCGCACTGTCGGAGGGTCAGTGCTGAGGGAGTGCCGCACTGTTGGAGGGTCAGTGCTGAGGGAGCGCCGCACTGTCGGAGGGTCAGTGCTGAGGGAGCGCCGCACTGTCGGAGGGTCAGTGCTGAGGGAATGCCGCACTGTCGGAGGGTCAGTACTGAGGGAGCGCCGCACTGTCGGAGGGTCAGTGCTGAGGCTGCTAGCGCCGCACTGTCGGAGGGTCAGTGCTGAGGCCGCGCCGCGCTGTCAGAGGGTCAGTGCTGAGGGAGCGCCGCACTGTCGGAGGGTCAGTACTGAGGGAGTGCTGCACTGTCGAAGGGTCAGTGCTGAGGGAGTGCCGCACTGTCGGAGGGTCAGTGCTGAGGCAGCGCCGCGCTGTCAGAGGGTCAGTGCTGAGGGAGCGACGCACTGTCGGAGGGTCAGTGCTGAGGGAGCGCCGCACTGTCGGAGGGTCAGTGCTGAGGCAGCGCTGCGCTGTCAGAGGGTCAGTGCTGAGGGAGCGCCGCACTGTCGGAGGGTCAGTGCTGAGAGAGCGCCGCACTGTCGGAGGGTCAGTGCTGAGGCAGCGCCGCGCTGTCAGAGGGTCAGTGCTGAGGGAGCGCCGCACTGTTGGAGGGTCAGTGCTGAGGGAGTGCCGCACTGTCGGAGGGTCAGTGCTGAGGGAGCGCCGCACTGTCGGAGGGTCAGAACTGAGGGTGCGCCGCACTGTCGAAGGGTCAGTGCTGAGGGAGCGCCGCACTGTCGGAGGGTCAGTGCTGAGGGAGCGCCGCACTGTCGGAGGGTCAGTGCTGAGGCAGCGCCGCGCTGTCAGAGGGTCAGTGCTGAGGGAGCGTCGCACTGTCAGAGGGTCAGTGCTGAGGGAGCGCCGCACTGTCGGAGGGTCAGTACCGAGGGAGTGCTGCACTGTCGAAGGGTCAGTGCTGAGGCAGCGCCGCGCTGTCAGAGGGTCAGTGCTGAGGGAGCGCCGCACTGTCGGAGGGTCAGTGCTGAGGGAGCGCCGCACTGTCGGAGGGTCAGTGCTGAGGGAGCGCCGCACTGTCGGAGGGTTAGTGCTGAGGCAGCGCCGCGCTGTCAGAGGGTCAGTGCTGAGGGAGCACCGCACTGTCGGAGGGTCAGTGCTGAGGGAGTGCCGCACTGATGGAGGGTCAGTGCTGAGGGAGCGCCGCACTGTTGGAGGGTCAGAACTGAGGGTGCGCCGCACTGTCTGAGAGTCAGTACTGAGGGAGCGCCGCACTGTCGGAGGGTCAGTGCTGAGGGAGTGCCGCACTGTCGGAGGGTCAGTGCTGAGGGAGTGCCGCACTGTCGAAGGGTCAGTGCTGAGAGAGCGCCGCACTGTCGGAGGGTCAGTACTGAGGGAGCGCCGCACTGTCGGAGGGTCAGTACTGAGGGAGCGCCGCACTGTCGGAGGGTCAGTACAGAGGGAGTTCCGCACTGTCGGAGGGTCAGTGCTGAGGGAGCGCCGCACTGCCGGAGAGTCAGTGCTGAGGGAGCGCTGGGACCCTGGAGCAGTGAAGCGACAGTGCTAACCACTGCTACCGTGCTGCCCATATCTGGGTCTATTTTTGATTGGCTATTGGAGGGATCTTGCTTTGCGCAAACTGGCAGTTCTGACATTACAACAGAAACTGTTTCATTGGGCGAGAGCTGCTTTGGGATGTCTGGAGGCGGTGTGAGGGGCTGGCGAAATCACCTTTCCCTCTGACTGTTTCAGCAATGGCGAGAGTACATATGGCTTGGAAAAAGCAAACAACCTGCGAGTGGATTTGATGAAGTTGTACGAACGGATTGATCTGCTCAGGTAGGTGCCCGTCCCAACGTACGGACTGTCCTTCTGACCCCCAGCTGCTTTCACTCTGCTGCCTTTGGCATGTGTTGTGTGGGGGTGGGGAGAGGGCACGGGGGGCTGCGTGAGGGGCTTTGTAACAGACTCGAGAGGGGCTGAATGGGCCTCCTGTTCCTGTGTAACAGGCGCGAAAGGGGCTGAATGGGCCTCCTCCTGTCCCTGTGTAACAGGCTCGAGAGGGGCTGACTGGGGCCTCCTCCTGTTCCTGTGTAACAGGCTCGAGAGGGGCTGAATGGGCCTCCTCCTGTTCCTGTGCAACAGGCTCGAGGGGCTGAATGGGCCTCCTCCTGTTCCTGTGTAACAGGCTCGAGAGGGGCTGAATGGGCCTCCTCCTGTTCCTGTGTAACAGGCTCGAGAGGGGCTGAATGGGCCTCCTCCTGTTCCTGTGGAACAGGCTCGAGAGGGGCTGAATGGGCCTCCTCCTGTTCCTGTGTAACAGACTCGAGGGGCTGAATGGGCTGCCTCCTGTTCCTGTGTAACAGGCTCAAGTGGGGCTGAATGGGCCTCCTCCTGTTCCTGTGGAACAGGCTCGAGGGGCTGAATGGGCCTCCTCCTGTTCCTGTGTAACAGGCTCGAGAGGGGCTGAATGGGCCTCCTCCTGTTCCTGTGTAACAGGCTCGAGAGGGGCTGAATGGGCCTCCTCCTGTTCCTGTGGAACAGGCTCGAGAGGGGCTGAATGGGCCTCCTCCTGTTCCTGTGTAACAGGCTCGAGAGGGGCTGAATGGGCCTCCTCCTGTTCCTGTGTAACAGGCTCGAGAGGGGCTGAATGGGCCTCTTCCTGTTCCTGCGTAACAGGCTCGAGAGGGGCTGAATGGGCCTTGGCCTCGATAAAAAGAATGGGGTGAAAAGCCGTTCCTGAACGCAGTCGAGCTGCCACACAGGACCCGGACCTGGTTGGGGAACAGCCAAGACCGCTGCCCCCCCCATTCCGCACTCTGTGGAAATCCGAACGCTGCCAGGGAAGCTGGGAATGTGGGTACGAAGAAAAAAGGGTGGGGCGTGGGCTGGCGTTTCCAATGTGCCCCTTTTGGGGTGGTGGGAGGGGGGCAGACAGCCAATGCGGAGCCGTCCCCATGTGTCCCTCTTTCTATCCCTCTCTCTGTCCCTCCCTCCCTCCCTCCCTCTCTCCCTCTCTCCCTCTCTCCCTCCCTCCCTCTCTCCCTCTCTCCCTCTCTCTGTCCCTCTCTCCCTCCCTCCCTCTCTCCCTCTCTCCCTCCCTCCCTCCCTCCCTCACTCCCTCCGTCCCTCTCTCTATCCCTCTCTCCTCCTCTTTCTCTCCCCCTCTTTCTCTCCCTCTCTCTCTCCCTCCCTCCCCCTCTTTCTCTCCCTCTCTCTCTCTCGTCTGTCCCTCTCTCCCTCCTTCCCTCTCTCTCTCCCTCTATCTCTCTCCCGCTTGATCTCTCTTCCTCTCTATCTCTGTCTCCTTCCCTCTCTGTCCCCCTCTCTCTCTTTCCCCCTCTCCCTCCCTCCCTCTCTCTCTCTATCCCTCTCTCTCTCTCTCTATCCCTCTCTCTCTCTATCCCTCTCTCTCTCTCTCTCTCTGTCCCTCTCTTTCTCCCTCTAACCCCCTTTTTCTCTCCCTCCCTCCCCCTCTTTCTTTCTCTCTCTCTCTGTCCCTCTCTCCCTCTCTGTCCCTCTCTCCCTCTCTGTCCCTCTCTCCCTCCCTGTCCCTCTCTCCCTCCTTCCCTCTCTCTCTCCCTCTATCTCTCCCGCTTTATCTCTCTTCCTCTCTATCTCTTTCTCCCTCTCTCTCTGTCTCCCTCTCTCTCTGTTTCTCTCTCGCCCTCTCTTTTCAAAAAAATATTTATTAAAGTTTTTTAACACAATTTTTCTCCCTTACAAACAATAACCCCCCCCCCCCCCCCCGCCCCACGTAACAAAAAAAATGAGAAATCGTGCAGAGCAAGATATATACATGGCAAAATGATATATTTACACAGCTTTGTACACTGGCCCTCACCCGTACGTGCCAGTTTCCCCAACCCTTCATGTTATCTCTTGCTCATCCACCCTCCCAGGCAGTGTCCCCCCCTCCCAGGACGTCCCCCCCGTCCCCGTCCCCCCGTCCCCCGTCCCCCCCCGCCAAGGTTGCTGCTGCTGCTGCTGACCGACCTTCCTCTAACGCTCCGTGGGATAGTCTAGGAACGGTTGCCACCGCCTGTAGAACCCCTGCGCAGACCCTCTCAAGGCGAACTTAATCCTCTCCAACTTTATGAACCCAGCCATATCATTTATCCAGGCCTCCAGGTTGGGGGGCTTCGCCTCCTTCCACATTAGCAAGATCCTCCGCCGGGCTACTAGGGACGCAAAGGCCAGAATGCCGGCCTCTTTCGCCTCCTGCACTCCCGGTTCGTCCACTACTCCAAATATTGCTAGCCCCCAGCTTGGCTTGACCCGGACTTTCACCACCTGAGATATTGCTCCCGCCACTCCTCTCCAGAACCCCTCCAGTGCCGGGCATGACCAAAACATATGGACATGGTTCACCGGACTCCGTGAGCACCTTCCACATCTGTCCTCTACCCCAAAGAACCTACTCAACCTCGCCCCTGTCAAGTGCGCTCTGTGAACCACCTTAAATTGTATCAGACTGAGCCTGACACACGAGGAGGAGGAATTAACCCTACCTAGGGCATCAGCCCACAGACCTTCCTCGATCTCCTCCCCCAGCTCCCCCTCCCATTTACCCTTCAACTCTTCTACCAGCGCTTCCCCCTCTTCTTTCAACTCCTGGTGTATTTCCGACACCTTGCCCTCCCCGACCCAGACACCCGAGATCACCCTATCTTGAACTTCTTGTGCCGGGAGCAACGGGAATTCCCTCACCTGTCACCTCACAAAAGCCCTCACCTGCATATATCTAAAGGCATTTCCCGGGGGCTCTCTCCCTCTCTATCTCTCTCTGTCTCTCCCTTTCTCTCTGTCTCTCTCTCTCCCTCTGTCTCTCTCTCACCCTCCCTCTCTCTCTCCCTATCCCCCCTTTTTCTCTCCCTCTCTCTCCCTCCCTCCCCCTCTTTTTCTCTCTCTCTCTCTCTCTCTCTCTCTCTCTCTCTCCCTCCTTCCCTCTCTCTCTCCCTCTATCTCTCTCCCGCTTTATCTCTCTCCCTCTCTATCTCTTTCTCTGTCTCTCCCTGTTGCTCTGTCTCTCTCTCTCTCCCCCTCTCTCGCTCCCTCTCTCTCTGTCTCTCTCTCTCTGCCCCCCTGCAGTGACTCTCTGCCTTTTCTTCTGTTCCCACAGTAAGAAGATTGCCTCACTGGGAGTTACTGAGGATCCGCAGCCGCACCCAAAAACCCTCCAACTGCAGAAAATGATTCGATTATCAGCGACCCAGTTTCTGCAGGTCAGCAAACTGCCAGCAAGAGGTCACAGCCCTCGATAACTGCCCCCTGCCCCGGCCCTCGGCCCCTGGCACCCTGCCCCCCGCCCCCGGCACCCTGCCCCACGGACCTCTGCACCCCGGCACCCTGCCCCCTGCCCCGCGGCCCCCTGCCCCGCGGCCCCCTGCCCCTTACCCTCTGCCCCCTTCACCCCGGCCCCCTGCCCCCCCCGGCACCCTGCCCCCTGGCCCCCTGCCCCCCTGGCACCCTGCCCTCCCGGCACCCTGCCCCCCGGCACCCTGCCCCCCGGCACCCTGCCCCCCGGCACCCTGCCCCCCGGCACCCTGCCCCCCGGCACCCTGCCCCCCGGCACCCTGCCCCCCGGCACCCTGCCCCCCGGCACCCTGCCCCCCGGCACCCTGCCCCCCGGCACCCTGCCCCCCGGCACCCTGCCCCCCGGCACCCTGCCCCCCGGCACCCTGCCCCCCGGCACCCTGCCCCCCGGCACCCTGCCCCCCGGCACCCTGCCCCCCCGGCACCCTGCCCCCCGGCACCCTGCCCCCCGGCACCCTGCCCCCCGGCACCCTGCCCCCCGGCACCCTGCCCCCCGGCACCCTGCCCCCCGGCACCCTGCCCCCCGGCACCCTGCCCCCCGGCACCCTGCCCCCCGGCACCCTGCCCCCCGGCACCCTGCCCCCCGGCACCCTGCCCCCCGGCACCCTGCCCCCCGGCACCCTGCCCCCCGGCACCCTGCCCCCCGGCACCCTGCCCCCCGGCACCCTGCCCCCCGGCACCCTGCCCCACGGACCTCTGCCCCACGGACCTCTGCCCCACCAACCCCCTGGCCCCTGGCACCCTGCCCCCGGCACCCTTCCCCTGGCACCCTGCCCCCCTGCCCCCCAGCACCCTGCCCCCCGGCACCCTGTCCCCCCCCCCTGCACCCTGCCCCCCGCCCCTGGCACCCTGCCCCGGCCCCTGGCACCCTGCCCCCCGCCCCTGGCACCCTGCCCCCCGCCCCTGGCACCCTGCCCCCCGCCCCTGGCACCCTGCCCCCCGCCCCTGGCACCCGGCCCCCCGGCACCCTGCCCCCGGCACCCTGCCCCCCGGCACCCTGCCCCACGGACCTCTGCTCCCCCCAACCCCTGCCATCCGGCACCCTGCCTCACTCACGTCTCCCCTCCCCCTCTCTCGCACCCCTCCCCCTCTCTCGTGCCCCTCCCCCTCTCTCGCGCCCCCCCTCTCTCACACCCCCTCCCCCTCTCTCGCGCCCCCTCCCCCTCTCTCGCGCCCCCTCCCCCTCTCTCGCGCCCCCTCCCTCGCGCCCCCTCCCCCTCTCTCGCGCCCCTTCCCTCTCTCTCGTGCCCCCTCCCCCTCTCTCGCGCCCCCTCCCCCTCTCTCGCGCCCCTCCCCCTCTCTCGCGCCCCCTCCCCCTCTCTCACGACCCCACCCCTCTCTCGCGCCCCCTCCCCCTCTCTCGCGCCCCCTCCCCCTCTCTCGCGCCCCCTCCCCCTCTCTCGTGCCCCCTCCCCCTCTCTCGCGCCCCCTCCCCCTCTCTCCCGCCCCTCCCCCTCTCTCCCGCCCCCTCCCCCTCTCTCGCAACCCCTCTCCCTCTCTCGCAACCCCTCTCCCTCTCTCGCGCCCCCTCCCCCTCTCTCGCGCCCCCTCCCCCTCTCTCGCGCCCCCTCCCCCTCTCTCGCGCCCCCTCCCCCTCTCTCGCGCCCCTCCCCCTCTCTCCCGCCCCTCCCCCTCTCTCCCGCCCCCTCCCCCACTCTCCCGCCCCCTCCCCCTCTCTCCCGTCCCCTCCCCCTCTCTCCCGCCCCCTCCCCCTCTCTCGCGCCCCCTCCCCCTCTCTCGCGCCCCCTCCCCCTCTCTCGCGCCCCCTCCCCTCTCTCGAGCCCCCTCCCCCTCTCTCCCGCCCCTCCCCCTCTCTCCCGCCCCCTCCCCCTAACTCGCGCCCCCTCCCCCTCTCTCGCGCCCCCTCCCCCTCTCTCGCACCCCCTCCCCCTCTCTCGCGCCCCCTCCCCCTCTCTCGCAACCCCTCTCCCTCTCTCGCGCCCCCTCCCCCTCTCTCGCGCCCCCTCCCCCTCTCTCGCGCCCCCTCCCCCTCTCTCGCGCCCCCTCCCCCTCTCTCGCGCCCCCTCCCCCTCTCTCCCGCCCCTCCCCCTCTCTCCCGCCCCCTCCCACTCTCTCGCAACCCCTCCCCCTCTCTCGCAACCCCTCCCCCTCTCTCGCAACCCCTCCCCCTCTCTCGCAACCCCTCCCCCCTCTTGCAACCCCTCCCCCCTCTCTCGCAACCCCTCCCCCTCTCTCCCCTGCGCTCCCCGTCTCCCCCGCGCGCTCCCCGTCTCCCCCACGCGCTCCCCGTCTCCCCCGCGCGCTCCCCGTCTCCCCCGCGCGCTCCCTGTCTCCCCCGCGCGCTCCCTGTCTCCCCCGCGCGCTCCCTGTCTCCCCCGCGCGCTCCCTGTCTCCCCCGCGCGCTCCCTGTCTCCCCCGCGCGCTCCCTGTCTCCCCCGCGCGCTCCTCGGCGCTCTCCCCGGCGCGCTCCCCGTATCCCCGCGCGCTCCCCGTCTCCCCCGCGCGCTCCCCGTCTCCCCCGCGCGCTCCCCGTCTCCCCCGCGCGCTCCCCGTCTCCCCGGCGCGCTCCCCGTCTCCCCCGCGCGCTCCCCGTCTCCCCCGCGCGCTCCCCGTCTCCCCCGCGCGCTCCCCGTCTCCCCCGCGCACTCCCCGTCTCCCCCGCGCGCTCCCCGTCTCCCCGCGCGCTCCCCGTCTCCCCGGCGCGCTCCCCGTATCCCCGCGCACTCCCCGTCTCCCCCGCGCGCTCCCCGTCTCCCCCGCGCGCTCCCCGTCTCCCCCGCGCGCTCCCCGTCTCCCCCGCGCGCTCCCCGTCTCCCCCGCGCGCTCCCCGTCTCCCCCGCGCGCTCCCCGTCTCCCCCGCGCGCTCCCCGTCTCCCCCGCGCGCTCCCTGGCGCTCTCCCCAGCGCGCTCCCCGTAATCCCGCGCGCTCCCCGTCTCCCCCGCGCACTCCCCGTCTCCCCCGCGCACTCCCCGTCTCCCCCGCGCGCTCCCCGTCTCCCCCGCGCGCTCCCCGTCTCCCCCGCGCGCGCCCTGCGCTCTCTGCCTGCAGTGTGTAACCTCCCCTGCTCTCTCTGCCTGCCCTGCGCTCTCTGCCTGCAGTGTGTAACCTCCCCTACGCTCTCTGTCTGCCCTGCGCTCTCTGTCTGCCCTGTGCTCTCTGCCTGCAGTATGTAACCTCCCCTGCTCTCTCTGTCTGCCCTGCGCTCTCTGCCTGCAGTGTGTAACCTCCCCTACGCTCTCTGTCTGCCCTGCTCTCTCTGCCTCCCCTGCGCTCTCTGCCTGCAGTGTGTAACCTCCCCTGCTCTCTCTGTCTGCCCTGCTCTCTCTGCCTCCCCTGCGCTCTCTGCCTGCAGTGTGTAACCTCCCCTGCTCTCTCTGTCCGCCCTGCTCTCTCTGCCTGCCCTGCGCTCTCTGCCTGCAGTGTGTAACCTCCCCTGCTCTCTCTGCCTGCCCTGCGCTCTCTGCCTGCAGTGTGTAACCTCCCCTGCTCTCTCTGTCTGCCCGGCGCTCTCTGCCTGCAGGGTGTAACGTCCCCTACGCTCTCTGTCTGCCCTGCGCTCTCTGTCTGCCCTGTGCTCTCTGCCTGCAGTGTGTAACCTCCCCTGCTCTCTCTGTCTGCCCTGCGCTCTCTGCCTGCAGTGTGTAACCTCCCCTGCTCTCTCTGCCTGCCCTGCGCTCTCTGCCTGCAGTGTGTAACCTCCCCTGCTCTCTCTGTCTGCCCTGCGCTCTCTGCCTGCAGGGTGTAACGTCCCCTACGCTCTCTGTCTGCCCTGCGCTCTCTGTCTGCCCTGTGCTCTCTGCCTGCAGTGTGTAACCTCCCCTGCTCTCTCTCTCTGCCCTGCTCTCTCTGCCTCCCCTGCGCTCTCTGCCTGCAGTGTGTAACCTCCCCTGCTCTCTCTGTCTGCCCTGCGCTCTCTGTCTGCCCTGTGCTCTCTGCCTGCAGTGTGTAACCTCCCCTGCTCTCTCTGCCTGCCCTGCTCTCTCTGCCTGCCCTGCGCTCTCTGCCTGCAGTGTGTAACCTCCCCTGCTCTCTCTGCCTGCCCTGCTCTCTCTGTCTGCCCTGTGCTCTCTGCCTGCAGTGTGTAACCTCCCCTGCTCTCTCTGCCTGCCCTGCTCTCTCTGCCTGCTGTGTGTAACCTTCCCTGCTCTCTCTGCCTGCCCTGCTCCCTCTGTCTGCCCTGTGCTCTCTGTCTGCAGTGTGTAACCTCCCCTGCTCTCTCTGTCTGCCCTGCTCTCTCTGCCTGCAGTGTGTAACCTCCCCTGCTCTCTCTGCCTCCCCTCCGCTCTCTGCCTGCAGTGTGTAACCTCCCCTGCTCTCTCTGCCTCCCCTGCGCTCTCTGCCTGCAGTGTGTATCCTCCTCTCTCTGCCTCCCCTGCGCTCTCTGCCTGCCCTGCTCTCTCTGCCTGCCCTGCTCTCTCTGCCTCCCCCGCCCTCTCTGCCTGCAGTGTGTAACCTCCCCTGCGTTCTCTGCCTCCCCTCCGCTCTCTGCCTGCCCTGCTCTCTCTGTCTGCCCTGCTCTCTTTGTCTGCAGTGTATAACCTCCCCTGCTCTCTCTGTCTGCCCTGCTCTCTCTGTCTGCCCTGCTCTCTCTGTCTGCCCTGCTCTCTCTGCCTACCCTGCGCTCTCTGCCTGCAGTGTGTAACCTCCCCTGCGCTCTCTGTCTGCCCTGCGCTCTCTGTCTGCAGTGTGTAACCTCCCCTACGCTCTCTGTCTGCCCTGCTCTCTCTGCCTCCCCTACGCTCTCTGTCTGCCCTGCTCTCTCTGCCTCCCCTGCGCTCTCTGCCTGCAGTGTGTAACCTCCCCTGCGCTCTCTGTCTGCCCTGCGCTCTCTGTCTGCAGTGTGTAACCTCCCCTACGCTCTCTGTCTGCCCTGCTCTCTCTGCCTCCCCTACGCTCTCTGTCTGCCCTGCTCTCTGCCTCCCCTACGCTCTCTGCCTGCAGTGTGTAACCTCCCCTGCTCTCTCTGTCTGCCCTGCGCTCTCTGCCTGCTGTGTGTAACCTCCCCTGCTCTCTCTGTCTACCCTGCGCTCTCTGCCTGCCCTGCGCTCTCTGCCTGCAGTGTGTAACCTCCCCTGCTCTCTCTGTCTGCCCTGCTCTCTCTGCCTCCCCTCCGCTCTCTGCCTGCAGTGTGTATCCTCCCCTGCTCTCTCTGCCTCCCCTGCGCTCTCTGCCTGCCCCGCTCTCTTTGTCTGCAGTGTATAACCTCCCCTGCGCTCTCTGCCTGCCCCGCTCTCTTTGTCTGCAGTGTGTAACCTCCCCTGCGTTCTCTGCCTCCCCTCCGCTCTCTGCCTGCCCTGCTCTCTCTGTCTGCCCTGCTCTCTTTGTCTGCAGTGTATAGCCTCCCCTGCTCTCTCTGTCTGCCCTGCTCTCTCTGTCTGCCCTGCTCTCTCTGCCTGCCCTGCGCTCTCTGCCTGCAGTGTGTAACCTCCCCTGCTCTCTCTGCCTGCCCTGCGCTCTCTGCCTGCAGTGTGTAACCTCCCCTGCTCTCTCTGTCTGCCCTGCGCTCTCTGCCTGCAGTGTGTAACCTCCCCTGCTCTCTCTGCCTGCCCTGCGCTCTCTGCCTGCAGTGTGTAACCTCCCCTGCTCTCTCTGTCTGCCCTGCGCTCTCTGCCTGCAGGGTGTAACGTCCCCTACGCTCTCTGTCTGCCCTGCGCTCTCTGTCTGCCCTGCGCTCTCTGCCTGCTGTGTGTAACCTCCCCTGCTCTCTCTGCCTGCCCTGCTCTCTCTGCCTGCAGTGTGTAACCTCCCCTGCTCTCTCTGTCTGCCCTGCTCTCTCTGCCTGCCCTGCTCTCTCTGCCTGCAGTGTGTAACCTCCCCTGCTCTCTCTGTCTGCCCTGCTCTCTCTGACTGCCCTGCTCTCTCTGCCTGCAGTGTGTAACCTCCCCTGCTCTCTCTGCCTGCCCTGCTCTCTCTGCCTGCCCTGCTCTCTCTGCCTGCCCTGCTCTCTCTGCCTCCCCTGCTCTCTCTGTCTGCCCTGCTCTCTCTGACTGCCCTGCGCTCTCTGCCTGCAGTGTGTAACCTCCCCTGCTCTCTCTGTCTGCCCTGTGCTCTCTGCCTGCAGTTTGTAACCTCCCCTGCTCTCTCTGCCTCCCATGCGCTCTCTGCCTGCCCTGCGCTCTCTGCCTGCCCTGCGCTCTCTGCCTGCAGTGTGTAACCTCCCCTGCTCTCTCTGAAACCTCCGTTCCACAGGAGAAGCTCCTGGGCCTGACCTCCCTCCCCACCCTGGAGAAGTTTGAAGAACTGAAGAGGAGACGGGCGCAGCGGGAAGCTGAACTCTGGATGGGGAACCAGGTTGGCACCTTGATCCCGAACACATCTATTCCCCCTCGGCTCCTCCACCCCACCTTCCCATTGAACCCCTGATAACCTTTCACCCCCCTCGTTAATCGCGAATCTGTCCACCTCGGCCCTAAAGACATTCCCAGATTCCGCTCCCCCGCCTTCTGAGGAAGAGAGTTCCAGAGCTTTCCGACCCTCTGAGAGAACGAATTTCTCCTCATTTCCGTCTGAAATGGGTGACCCCCCTTATTCATACACCTTCTGGCTGTGACTGCAGCTATCCAGCTCTGAAAACTAAACTAAAACACACCCTGCAGCAAACAGCCTAAAACAACAGTAAAAAGCTGACAGACAGCCCAGCTCCACCCACTCTCTGACATCACTGCAGTAATAAACACCCATTTCTTCAAGGAACTCTCACTACAGATACTTATATACACACCCATTTATAAACACCCATTTCTTAAAGGTACTCTCACATGACACCTCTCCCCAAGAAAAAAAAAACCATCAACTTCAAGATGGTTTCATTTTTCACCTTTTCACTATCCTTTAAGAAATGCACACAGTAAATATACTTTTTTGTTTCAAAAAACAACACACGTAAACAGGTATAATAATATCGTCCATTTTTCTTTCTTCCTCCAACTGAAATCCTTCTCGATAGACGGTCTCTTTGAACAAGAAGGTCTCTGCACGATCCGTCCATTTCTCTACGCCTCAGCATTTCTCTTTAAAGTCAGATACTTCAGTTCAGTCTGATCACAGAGTCCCTTGTAATTCTCCAATACAGGAGCATTGGTTATCACCCCTCTCCCTCTCTCGCGCCCCCTCCCCCTCTCTCGCGACCCCTCCCCCTCTCTCGCGCCCCCTCCCCCTCTCTCGTGGCCCCTCCCCCTCTCTCCCGCCCCTCCCCCTCTCTCCCGCCCCCTCCCACTCTCTCGCAACCCCTCCCACTCTCTCGCAACCCCACCCCCTCTCTCGCAACCCCGCCCCCTCTCTCGCAACCCCTCTCACTCTCTCGCACCCCCCTCCCCCTCTCTCGCGCCCCTCCCCCTCTCTCCCGCCCCTCCCCCTCTCTCCCGCCCCTCCCCCTCTCTCCCGCCCCCTCCCCCTCTCTCCCGCCCCCTCCCCCTCTCTCCCGTCCCCTCCCCCTCTCTCCCGCCCCCTCCCTCTCTCTCGCGCCCCCTCCCCCTCTCTCGCGTCCCCTCCCCCTCTCTCGCGCCCCCTCCCCTTTCTCGAGCCCCCTCCCCCTCTCTCCCGCCCCTCCCCCTCTCTCCCGCCCCTCCCCCTCTCTCCCGCCCCCTCCCCCTCTCTCGCGCCCCCTCCCCCTCTCTCGCGCCCCCTCCCCCTCTCTCGCAACCCCTCTCCCTCTCTCGCGCCCCCTCCCCCTCTCTCGCGCCCCCTCCCCCTCTCTCGCGCCCCCTCCCCCTCTCTCGCGCCCCCTCCCCCTCTCTCGCGCCCCCTCCCCCTCTCTCGCGCCCCTCCCCCTCTCTCCCGCCCCCTCCCACTCTCTCGCAACCCCTCCACCTCTCTCGCAACCCCGCCCCCCTCTCTCGCAACCCCTCCCCCCTCTCGCAACCCCTCCCCCCTCTCTCGCAACCCCTCCCCCCTCTCTCGCAATCCCTCCCCCTCTCTCTCGCAACCCCTCTCCCTCTCTCGCACCCCTCCCCCTCTTTCGTGCCCCCTCCCCCTCCCTCACGCCGCTCCCTCTCTCTGTCCTCTCACTCTTGCTCCCCCTCGCGCTCTCTCTCCCCTTCGCGCGCTCCCTGCCTAGCTCTCGCTCCACCACCCCTTTGCACCCATTTGCGCTCTCTGTCTCCCCTGCGCTCTCTGCCCTGCGCTCGCTTCCCTGCGCTCCCCGTCTTCCCTGCGCTCCCCGTCTTCCCTGCGCTCCCCGTCTCCCCTGCGCTCCCCGTCTCCCCCGCGCGCTCCCCGTCTCCCCCACGCGCTCCCCGTCTCCCCCGCGCGCTCCCTGTCTCCCCCGCGCGCTCCCTGTCTCCCCCGCGCGCTCCCTGTCTCCCCCGCGCGCTCCCTGTCTCCCCCGCGCGCTCCCCGGCGCTCTCCCCGGCGCGCTCCCCGTCTCCCCGGCGCGCTCCCCGTCTCCCCGGCGCGCTCCCCGTCTCCCCCGCGCGCTCCCCGTCTCCCCCGCGCGCTCCCCGTCTCCCCCGCGCGCTCCCCGTCTCCCCGGCGCGCTCCCCGTCTCCCCCGCGCGCTCCCTGTCTCCCCCGCGCGCTCCCCGTCTCCCCCGCGCGCTCCCCGTCTCCCCCGCGCGCTCCCCGTCTCCCCCGCGCGCTCCCCGTCTCCCCCGCGCGCTCCCCGTCTCCCCCGCGCGCTCCCCGTCTCCCCGGCGCGCTCCCCGTATCCCCGCGCACTCCCCGTCTCCCCCGCGCGCTCCCCGTCTCCCCCGCGCGCTCCCCGTCTCCCCCGCGCACTCCCCGTCTCTCCCGCGCGCTCCCCGTCTCCCCCGCGCACTCCCCGTCTCTCCCGCGCGCTCCCCGTCTCCCCCGCGCGCTCCCCGTCTCCCCCGCGCGCTCCCTGTCTCCCCCGCGCTCTCCCCGGCGCGCTCCCCGTATCCCCGCGCGCTCCCCGTCTCCCCCGCGCACTCCCCGTCTCCCCCGCGCGCTCCCCGTCTCCCCCGCGCGCTCCCCGTCTCCCCCGCGCGCGCCCTGCGCTCTCTGCCTGCAGTGTGTAACCTCCCCTGCTCTCTCTGCCTGCCCTGCGCTCTCTGCCTGCAGTGTGTAACCTCCCCTACGCTCTCTGTCTGCCCTGCGCTCTCTGTCTGCCCTGTGCTCTCTGCCTGCAGTATGTAACCTCCCGTGCTCTCTCTGTCTGCCCTGCGCTCTCTGCCTGCAGTGTGTAACCTCCCCTACGCTCTCTGTCTGCCCTGCTCTCTCTGCCTCCCCTGCGCTCTCTGCCTGCAGTGTGTAACCTCCCCTGCTCTCTCTGTCTGCCCTGCGCTCTCTGTCTGCCCTGTGCTCTCTGCCTGCAGTGTGTAACCTCCCCTGCTCTCTCTGCCTGCCCTGCTCTCTCTGCCTGCCCTGCGCTCTCTGCCTGCAGTGTGTAACCTCCCCTGCTCTCTCTGCCTGCCCTGCTCTCTCTGTCTGCCCTGTGCTCTCTGCCTGCAGTGTGTAACCTCCCCTGCTCTCTCTGTCTGCCCTGCTCTCTCTGCCTGCCCTGCTCTCTCTGTCTGCCCTGTGCTCTCTGTCTGCAGTGTGTAACCTCCCCTGCTCTCTCTGCCTGCCCTGCTCTCTCTGCCTGCAGTGTGTAACCTCCCCTGCTCTCTCTGCCTGCCCTGCTCCCTCTGTCTGCCCTGTGCTCTCTGTCTGCAGTGTGTAACCTCCCCTGCTCTCTCTGTCTGCCCTGCGCTCTCTGCCTGCTGTGTGTAACCTCCCCTGCTCTCTCTGTCTACTGCAGAAATTTCTCCTCATTTCCGTCTGAAATGGGTGACCCCCCTTATTCATACACCTTCTGGCTGTGACTGCAGCTATCCAGCTCTGAAAACTAAACTAAAACACACCCTGCAGCAAACAGCCTAAAACAACAGTAAAAAGCTGACAGACAGCCCAGCTCCACCCACTCTCTGACATCACTGCAGTAATAAACACCCATTTCTTCAAGGAACTCTCACTGCAGATACTTATATACACACCCATTTATAAACACCCATTTCTTAAAGGTACTCTCACATGACACCTCTCCCCAAGAAAAAAAAAACCATCAACTTCAAGATGGTTTCATTTTTCACCTTTTCACTATCCTTTAAGAAATGCACACAGTAAATATACTTTTTTGTTTCAAAAAACAACACACGTAAACAGGTATAATAATATCGTCCATTTTTCTTTCTTCCTCCAACTGAAATCCTTCTCGATAGACGGTCTCTTTGAACAAGAAGGTCTCTGCACGATCCGTCCATTTCTCTACGCCTCAGCATTTCTCTTTAAAGTCAGATACTTCAGTTCAGTCTGATCACAGAGTCCCTTGTAATTCTCCAATACAGGAGCATTGGTTATCACCCCTCTCCCTCTCTCGCGCCCCCTCCCCCTCTCTCGCGACCCCTCCCCCTCTCTCGCGCCCCCTCCCCCTCTCTCGTGGCCCCTCCCCCTCTCTCCCGCCCCTCCCCCTCTCTCCCGCCCCCTCCCACTCTCTCGCAACCCCTCCCACTCTCTCGCAACCCCACCCCCTCTCTCGCAACCCCGCCCCCTCTCTCGCAACCCCTCTCACTCTCTCGCACCCCCCTCCCCCTCTCTCGCGCCCCTCCCCCTCTCTCCCGCCCCTCCCCCTCTCTCCCGCCCCTCCCCCTCTCTCCCGCCCCCTCCCCCTCTCTCCCGCCCCCTCCCCCTCTCTCCCGTCCCCTCCCCCTCTCTCCCGCCCCCTCCCTCTCTCTCGCGCCCCCTCCCCCTCTCTCGCGTCCCCTCCCCCTCTCTCGCGCCCCCTCCCCTTTCTCGAGCCCCCTCCCCCTCTCTCCCGCCCCTCCCCCTCTCTCCCGCCCCTCCCCCTCTCTCCCGCCCCCTCCCCCTCTCTCGCGCCCCCTCCCCCTCTCTCGCGCCCCCTCCCCCTCTCTCGCAACCCCTCTCCCTCTCTCGCGCCCCCTCCCCCTCTCTCGCGCCCCCTCCCCCTCTCTCGCGCCCCCTCCCCCTCTCTCGCGCCCCCTCCCCCTCTCTCGCGCCCCCTCCCCCTCTCTCGCGCCCCTCCCCCTCTCTCCCGCCCCCTCCCACTCTCTCGCAACCCCTCCACCTCTCTCGCAACCCCGCCCCCCTCTCTCGCAACCCCTCCCCCCTCTCGCAACCCCTCCCCCCTCTCTCGCAACCCCTCCCCCCTCTCTCGCAATCCCTCCCCCTCTCTCTCGCAACCCCTCTCCCTCTCTCGCACCCCTCCCCCTCTTTCGTGCCCCCTCCCCCTCCCTCACGCCGCTCCCTCTCTCTGTCCTCTCACTCTTGCTCCCCCTCGCGCTCTCTCTCCCCTTCGCGCGCTCCCTGCCTAGCTCTCGCTCCACCACCCCTTTGCACCCATTTGCGCTCTCTGTCTCCCCTGCGCTCTCTGCCCTGCGCTCGCTTCCCTGCGCTCCCCGTCTTCCCTGCGCTCCCCGTCTTCCCTGCGCTCCCCGTCTCCCCTGCGCTCCCCGTCTCCCCCGCGCGCTCCCCGTCTCCCCCACGCGCTCCCCGTCTCCCCCGCGCGCTCCCTGTCTCCCCCGCGCGCTCCCTGTCTCCCCCGCGCGCTCCCTGTCTCCCCCGCGCGCTCCCTGTCTCCCCCGCGCGCTCCCCGGCGCTCTCCCCGGCGCGCTCCCCGTCTCCCCGGCGCGCTCCCCGTCTCCCCGGCGCGCTCCCCGTCTCCCCCGCGCGCTCCCCGTCTCCCCCGCGCGCTCCCCGTCTCCCCCGCGCGCTCCCCGTCTCCCCGGCGCGCTCCCCGTCTCCCCCGCGCGCTCCCTGTCTCCCCCGCGCGCTCCCCGTCTCCCCCGCGCGCTCCCCGTCTCCCCCGCGCGCTCCCCGTCTCCCCCGCGCGCTCCCCGTCTCCCCCGCGCGCTCCCCGTCTCCCCCGCGCGCTCCCCGTCTCCCCGGCGCGCTCCCCGTATCCCCGCGCACTCCCCGTCTCCCCCGCGCGCTCCCCGTCTCCCCCGCGCGCTCCCCGTCTCCCCCGCGCACTCCCCGTCTCTCCCGCGCGCTCCCCGTCTCCCCCGCGCACTCCCCGTCTCTCCCGCGCGCTCCCCGTCTCCCCCGCGCGCTCCCCGTCTCCCCCGCGCGCTCCCTGTCTCCCCCGCGCTCTCCCCGGCGCGCTCCCCGTATCCCCGCGCGCTCCCCGTCTCCCCCGCGCACTCCCCGTCTCCCCCGCGCGCTCCCCGTCTCCCCCGCGCGCTCCCCGTCTCCCCCGCGCGCGCCCTGCGCTCTCTGCCTGCAGTGTGTAACCTCCCCTGCTCTCTCTGCCTGCCCTGCGCTCTCTGCCTGCAGTGTGTAACCTCCCCTACGCTCTCTGTCTGCCCTGCGCTCTCTGTCTGCCCTGTGCTCTCTGCCTGCAGTATGTAACCTCCCGTGCTCTCTCTGTCTGCCCTGCGCTCTCTGCCTGCAGTGTGTAACCTCCCCTACGCTCTCTGTCTGCCCTGCTCTCTCTGCCTCCCCTGCGCTCTCTGCCTGCAGTGTGTAACCTCCCCTGCTCTCTCTGTCTGCCCTGCGCTCTCTGTCTGCCCTGTGCTCTCTGCCTGCAGTGTGTAACCTCCCCTGCTCTCTCTGCCTGCCCTGCTCTCTCTGCCTGCCCTGCGCTCTCTGCCTGCAGTGTGTAACCTCCCCTGCTCTCTCTGCCTGCCCTGCTCTCTCTGTCTGCCCTGTGCTCTCTGCCTGCAGTGTGTAACCTCCCCTGCTCTCTCTGTCTGCCCTGCTCTCTCTGCCTGCCCTGCTCTCTCTGTCTGCCCTGTGCTCTCTGTCTGCAGTGTGTAACCTCCCCTGCTCTCTCTGCCTGCCCTGCTCTCTCTGCCTGCAGTGTGTAACCTCCCCTGCTCTCTCTGCCTGCCCTGCTCCCTCTGTCTGCCCTGTGCTCTCTGTCTGCAGTGTGTAACCTCCCCTGCTCTCTCTGTCTGCCCTGCGCTCTCTGCCTGCTGTGTGTAACCTCCCCTGCTCTCTCTGTCTACCCTGCGCTCTCTGCCTGCCCTGCGCTCTCTGCCTGCAGTGTGTAACCTCCCCTGCTCTCTCTGTCTGCCCTGCTCTCTCTGCCTCCCCTCCGCTCTCTGCCTGCAGTGTGTATCCTCCCCTGCTCTCTCTGCCTCCCCTGCGCTCTCTGCCTGCCCCGCTCTCTTTGTCTGCAGTGTATAACCTCCCCTGCGCTCTCTGCCTGCCCCGCTCTCTTTGTCTGCAGTGTATAACCTCCCCTGCTCTCTCTGTCTGCCCTGCTCTCTCTGCCTCCCCTCCGCTCTCTGCCTGCAGTGTGTAACCTCCCCTGCGTTCTCTGCCTCCCCTCCGCTCTCTGCCTGCCCTGCTCTCTCTGTCTGCCCTGCTCTCTTTGTCTGCAGTGTATAGCCTCCCCTGCTCTCTCTGTCTGCCCTGCTCTCTCTGTCTGCCCTGCTCTCTCTGCCTGCCCTGCGCTCTCTGCCTGCAGTGTGTAACCTCCCCTGCTCTCTCTGCCTGCCCTGCGCTCTCTGCCTGCAGTGTGTAACCTCCCCTGCTCTCTCTGTCTGCCCTGCGCTCTCTGCCTGCAGTGTGTAACCTCCCCTGCTCTCTCTGCCTGCCCTGCGCTCTCTGCCTGCAGTGTGTAACCTCCCCTGCTCTCTCTGTCTGCCCTGCGCTCTCTGCCTGCAGGGTGTAACGTCCCCTACGCTCTCTGTCTGCCCTGCGCTCTCTGTCTGCCCTGCGCTCTCTGCCTGCTGTGTGTAACCTCCCCTGCTCTCTCTGCCTGCCCTGCTCTCTCTGCCTGCAGTGTGTAACCTCCCCTGCTCTCTCTGTCTGCCCTGCTCTCTCTGCCTGCCCTGCTCTCTCTGCCTGCAGTGTGTAACCTCCCCTGCTCTCTCTGTCTGCCCTGCTCTCTCTGACTGCCCTGCTCTCTCTGCCTGCAGTGTGTAACCTCCCCTGCTCTCTCTGCCTGCCCTGCTCTCTCTGCCTGCCCTGCTCTCTCTGCCTCCCCTGCTCTCTCTGTCTGCCCTGCTCTCTCTGACTGCCCTGCGCTCTCTGCCTGCAGTGTGTAACCTCCCCTGCTCTCTCTGTCTGCCCTGTGCTCTCTGCCTGCAGTTTGTAACCTCCCCTGCTCTCTCTGCCTCCCATGCGCTCTCTGCCTGCCCTGCGCTCTCTGCCTGCCCTGCGCTCTCTGCCTGCAGTGTGTAACCTCCCCTGCTCTCTCTGAAACCTCCGTTCCACAGGAGAAGCTCCTGGGCCTGACCTCCCTCCCCACCCTGGAGAAGTTTGAAGAACTGAAGAGGAGACGGGCGCAGCGGGAAGCTGAACTCTGGATGGGGAACCAGGTTGGCACCTTGATCCCGAACACATCTATTCCCCCTCGGCTCCTCCACCCCACCTTCCCATTGAACCCCTGATAACCTTTCACCCCCCTCGTTAATCGCGAATCTGTCCACCTCGGCCCTAAAGACATTCCCAGATTCCGCTCCCCCGCCTTCTGAGGAAGAGAGTTCCAGAGCTTTCCGACCCTCTGAGAGAACGAATTTCTCCTCATTTCCGTCTGAAATGGGTGACCCCCCTTATTCATACACCTTCTGGCTGTGACTGCAGCTATCCAGCTCTGAAAACTAAACTAAAACACACCCTGCAGCAAACAGCCTAAAACAACCGTAAAAAGCTGACAGACAGCCCAGCTCCACCCACTCTCTGACATCACTGCAGTAATAAACACCCATTTCTTCAAGGAACTCTCGCTACAGATACTTATATACACACCCATTTATAAACACCCATTTCTTAAAGGTACTCTCACATGACACCTCTCCCCAAGAAAAAAAAAACCATCAACTTCAAGATGGTTTCATTTTTCACCTTTTCACTATCCTTTAAGAAATGCACACAGTAAATATACTTTTTTGTTTCAAAAAACAACACACGTAAACAGGTATAATAATATCGTCCATTTTTCTTTCTTCCTCCAACTGAAATCCTTCTCGATAGACGGTCTCTTTGAACAAGAAGGTCTCTGCACGATCCGTCCATTTCTCTACGCCTCAGCATTTCTCTTTAAAGTCAGATACTTCAGTTCAGTCTGATCACAGAGTCCCTTGTAATTCTCCAATACAGGAGCATTGGTTATCACCCCTCTCCCTCTCTCGCGCCCCCTCCCCCTCTCTCGCGACCCCTCCCCCTCTCTCGCGCCCCCTCCCCCTCTCTCGTGGCCCCTCCCCCTCTCTCCCGCCCCTCCCCCTCTCTCCCGCCCCCTCCCACTCTCTCGCAACCCCTCCCACTCTCTCGCAACCCCACCCCCTCTCTCGCAACCCCGCCCCCTCTCTCGCAACCCCTCTCACTCTCTCGCACCCCCCTCCCCCTCTCTCGCGCCCCTCCCCCTCTCTCCCGCCCCTCCCCCTCTCTCCCGCCCCTCCCCCTCTCTCCCGCCCCCTCCCCCTCTCTCCCGCCCCCTCCCCCTCTCTCCCGTCCCCTCCCCCTCTCTCCCGCCCCCTCCCTCTCTCTCGCGCCCCCTCCCCCTCTCTCGCGTCCCCTCCCCCTCTCTCGCGCCCCCTCCCCTTTCTCGAGCCCCCTCCCCCTCTCTCCCGCCCCTCCCCCTCTCTCCCGCCCCTCCCCCTCTCTCCCGCCCCCTCCCCCTCTCTCGCGCCCCCTCCCCCTCTCTCGCGCCCCCTCCCCCTCTCTCGCAACCCCTCTCCCTCTCTCGCGCCCCCTCCCCCTCTCTCGCGCCCCCTCCCCCTCTCTCGCGCCCCCTCCCCCTCTCTCGCGCCCCCTCCCCCTCTCTCGCGCCCCCTCCCCCTCTCTCGCGCCCCTCCCCCTCTCTCCCGCCCCCTCCCACTCTCTCGCAACCCCTCCACCTCTCTCGCAACCCCGCCCCCCTCTCTCGCAACCCCTCCCCCCTCTCGCAACCCCTCCCCCCTCTCTCGCAACCCCTCCCCCCTCTCTCGCAATCCCTCCCCCTCTCTCTCGCAACCCCTCTCCCTCTCTCGCACCCCTCCCCCTCTTTCGTGCCCCCTCCCCCTCCCTCACGCCGCTCCCTCTCTCTGTCCTCTCACTCTTGCTCCCCCTCGCGCTCTCTCTCCCCTTCGCGCGCTCCCTGCCTAGCTCTCGCTCCACCACCCCTTTGCACCCATTTGCGCTCTCTGTCTCCCCTGCGCTCTCTGCCCTGCGCTCGCTTCCCTGCGCTCCCCGTCTTCCCTGCGCTCCCCGTCTTCCCTGCGCTCCCCGTCTCCCCTGCGCTCCCCGTCTCCCCCGCGCGCTCCCCGTCTCCCCCACGCGCTCCCCGTCTCCCCCGCGCGCTCCCTGTCTCCCCCGCGCGCTCCCTGTCTCCCCCGCGCGCTCCCTGTCTCCCCCGCGCGCTCCCTGTCTCCCCCGCGCGCTCCCCGGCGCTCTCCCCGGCGCGCTCCCCGTCTCCCCGGCGCGCTCCCCGTCTCCCCGGCGCGCTCCCCATCTCCCCCGCGCGCTCCCCGTCTCCCCCGCGCGCTCCCCGTCTCCCCCGCGCGCTCCCCGTCTCCCCGGCGCGCTCCCCGTCTCCCCCGCGCGCTCCCCGTCTCCCCCGCGCGCTCCCCGTCTCCCCCGCGCGCTCCCCGTCTCCCCCGCGCGCTCCCCGTCTCCCCCGCGCGCTCCCCGTCTCCCCGGCGCGCTCCCCGTATCCCCGCGCACTCCCCGTCTCCCCCGCGCGCTCCCCGTCTCCCCCGCGCGCTCCCCGTCTCCCCCGCGCACTCCCCGTCTCTCCCGCGCGCTCCCCGTCTCCCCCGCGCACTCCCCGTCTCTCCCGCGCGCTCCCCGTCTCCCCCGCGCGCTCCCCGTCTCCCCCGCGCGCTCCCTGTCTCCCCCGCGCTCTCCCCGGCGCGCTCCCCGTATCCCCGCGCGCTCCCCGTCTCCCCCGCGCACTCCCCGTCTCCCCCGCGCGCTCCCCGTCTCCCCCGCGCGCGCCCTGCGCTCTCTGCCTGCAGTGTGTAACCTCCCCTGCTCTCTCTGCCTGCCCTGCGCTCTCTGCCTGCAGTGTGTAACCTCCCCTACGCTCTCTGTCTGCCCTGCGCTCTCTGTCTGCCCTGTGCTCTCTGCCTGCAGTATGTAACCTCCCGTGCTCTCTCTGTCTGCCCTGCGCTCTCTGCCTGCAGTGTGTAACCTCCCCTACGCTCTCTGTCTGCCCTGCTCTCTCTGCCTCCCCTGCGCTCTCTGCCTGCAGTGTGTAACCTCCCCTGCTCTCTCTGTCTGCCCTGCGCTCTCTGTCTGCCCTGTGCTCTCTGCCTGCAGTGTGTAACCTCCCCTGCTCTCTCTGCCTGCCCTGCTCTCTCTGCCTGCCCTGCGCTCTCTGCCTGCAGTGTGTAACCTCCCCTGCTCTCTCTGCCTGCCCTGCTCTCTCTGTCTGCCCTGTGCTCTCTGCCTGCAGTGTGTAACCTCCCCTGCTCTCTCTGTCTGCCCTGCTCTCTCTGCCTGCCCTGCTCTCTCTGTCTGCCCTGTGCTCTCTGTCTGCAGTGTGTAACCTCCCCTGCTCTCTCTGCCTGCCCTGCTCTCTCTGCCTGCAGTGTGTAACCTCCCCTGCTCTCTCTGCCTGCCCTGCTCCCTCTGTCTGCCCTGTGCTCTCTGTCTGCAGTGTGTAACCTCCCCTGCTCTCTCTGTCTGCCCTGCTCTCTCTGCCTGCAGTGTGTAACCTCCCCTGCTCTCTCTGCCTCCCCTCCGCTCTCTGCCTGCAGTGTGTAACCTCCCCTGCTCTCTCTGCCTCCCCTGCGCTCTCTGCCTGCAGTATGTATCCTCCTCTCTCTGCCTCCCCTGCGCTCTCTGCCTGCCCTGCTCTCTCTGCCTGCCCTGCTCTCTCTGCCTCCCCCGCCCTCTCTGCCTGCAGTGTGTAACCTCCCCTGCGTTCTCTGCCTCCCCTCCGCTCTCTGCCTGCCCTGCTCTCTCTGTCTGCCCTGCTCTCTTTGTCTGCAGTGTATAACCTCCCCTGCTCTCACTGTCTGCCCTGCTCTCTCTGTCTGCCCTGCTCTCTCTGCCTACCATGCGCTCTCTGCCTGCAGTGTGTAACCTCCCCTGCGCTCTCTGTCTGCCCTGCGCTCTCTGTCTGCAGTGTGTAACCTCCCCTACGCTCTCTGTCTGCCCTGCTCTCTCTGCCTCCCCTACGCTCTCTGTCTGCCCTGCTCTCTCTGCCTCCCCTGCGCTCTCTGCCTGCAGTGTGTAACCTCCCCTGCGCTCTCTGTCTGCCCTGCGCTCTCTGTCTGCAGTGTGTAACCTTCCCTACGCTCTCTGTCTGCCCTGCTCTCTCTGCCTCCCCTACGCTCTCTGTCTGCCCTGCTCTCTCTGCCTCCCCTACGCTCTCTGCCTGCAGTGTGTAACCTCCCCTGCTCTCTCTGTCTGCCCTGCGCTCTCTGCCTGCTGTGTGTAACCTCCCCTGCTCTCTCTGTCTACCCTGCGCTCTCTGCCTGCCCTGCGCTCTCTGCCTGCAGTGTGTAACCTCCCCTGCTCTCTCTGTCTGCCCTGCTCTCTCTGCCTCCCCTCCGCTCTCTGCCTGCAGTGTGTATCCTCCCCTGCTCTCTCTGCCTCCCCTGCGCTCTCTGCCTGCCCCGCTCTCTTTGTCTGCAGTGTATAACCTCCCCTGCTCTCTCTGCCTGCCCTGCGCTCTCTTTGTCTGCAGTGTATAACCTCCCCTGCTCTCTCTGTCTGCCCTGCTCTCTCTGCCTCCCCTCCGCTCTCTGCCTGCAGTGTGTAACCTCCCCTGCGTTCTCTGCTTCCCCTCCGCTCTCTGCCTGCCCTGCTCTCTCTGTCTGCCCTGCTCTCTTTGTCTGCAGTGTATAACCTCCCCTGCTCTCTCTGTCTGCCCTGCTCTCTCTGTCTGCCCTGCTCTCTCTGCCTGCCCTGCGCTCTCTGCCTGCAGTGTGTAACCTCCCCTGCTCTCTCTGCCTGCCCTGCGCTCTCTGCCTGCAGTGTGTAACCTCCCCTGCTCTCTCTGCCTGCCCTGCGCTCTCTGCCTGCAGTGTGTAACCTCCCCTGCTCTCTCTGTCTGCCCTGCGCTCTCTGCCTGCAGGGTGTAACGTCCCCTGCTCTCTCTGCCTGCCCTGCTCTCTCTGCCTCCCCTGCTCTCTCTGTCTGCCCTGCTCTCTCTGACTGCCCTGCGCTCTCTGCCTGCAGTGTGTAACCTCCCCTGCTCTCTCTGTCTGCCCTGTGCTCTCTGCCTGCAGTTTGTAACCTCCCCTGCTCTCTCTGCCTGCCCTGCGCTCTCTGCCTGCCCTGCGCTCTCTGCCTGCCCTGCGCTCTCTGCCTGCAGTGTGTAACCTCCCCTGCTCTCTCTGTCTGCCCTGTGCTCTCTGCCTGCAGTATGTAACCTCCCCTGCTCTCTCTGCCTGCCCTGCGCTCTCTGCCTGCAGTGTGTAACCTCCCCTACGCTCTCTGCCTGCCCTGTGCTCTCTGCCTGCAGTGTGTAACCTCCCCTGCTCTCTCTGTCTGCCCTGCTCTCTCTGCCTGCAGTGTGTAACCTCCCCTGCTCTCTCTGTCTGCCCTGCTCTCTCTGCCTGCAGTGTGTAACCTCCCCTGCTCTCTCTGTCTGCCCTGCTCTCTCTGCCTGCAGTGTGTATCCTCCCCTGCTCTCTCTGTCTGCCCTGCTCTCTCTGTCTACCCTGCTCTCTCTGCCTGCAGTGTGTAACCTCCCCTGCTCTCTCTGTCTGCCCTGTGCTCTCTGCCTGCAGTGTGTAACCTCCCCTGCTCTCTCTGTCTGCCATGCTCTCTCTGCCTGCAGTGTGTAACCTCCCCTGCTCTCTCTGTCTACCCTGCTCTCTCTGTCTGCCCTGTGCTCTCTGCCTGCAGTGTGTAACCTCCCCTGCTCTCTCTGCCTGCCCTGCTCTCTCTGTCTGCCCTGCTCTCTCTGCCTGCAGTGTGTAACCTCCCCTGCTCTCTCTGCCTGCAGTGTGTAACCTCCCCTGCTCTCTCTGTCTGCCCTGTGCTCTCTGCCTGCAGTGTGTAACCTCCCCTGGTCTCTCTGTCTGCCCTGTGCTCTCTGCCTGCAGTGTGTAACCTCCCCTGCTCTCTCTGTCTGCAGTGTGTAACCTCCCCTGCTCTCTCTGTCTGCCCTGCTCTCTCTGTCTGCAGTGTGTAACCTCCCCTGCTCTCTCTGTCTGCCCTGCGCTCTCTGCCTGCAGTGTGTAACCTCCCCTGCTCTCTCTGAAACCTCCGTTCCACAGGAGAAGCTCCTGGGCCTGACCTCCCTCCCCACCCTGGAGAAGTTTGAAGAACTGAAGAGGAGACGGGCGCAGCGGGAAGCTGAACTCTGGATGGGGAACCAGGTTGGCACCTTGATCCCGAACACATCTATTCCCCCTCGGCTCCTCCACCCCACCTTCCCATTGAACCCCTGATAACCTTTCACCCCCCTCGTTAATCGCGAATCTGTCCACCTCGGCCCTAAAGACATTCCCAGATTCCGCTCCCCCGCCTTCTGAGGAAGAGAGTTCCAGAGCTTTCCGACCCTCTGAGAGAACGAATTTCTCCTCATTTCCGTCTGAAATGGGTGACCCCCCTTATTCATACACCTTCTGGCTGTGACTGCAGCTATCCAGCTCTGAAAACTAAACTAAAACACACCCTGCAGCAAACAGCCTAAAACGACAGTAAAAAGCTGACAGACAGCCCAGCTCCACCCACTCTCTGACATCACTGCAGTAATAAACACCCATTTCTTCAAGGAACTCTCACTACAGATACTTATATACACACCCATTTATAAACACCCATTTCTTAAAGGAACTCTCACTACAGATACTTATATACACACCCATTTATAAACACACATTTCTTAAAGGTACTCTCACATGACACCTCTCCCCAAGAAAAAAAAACCCATCAACTTCAAGATGGTTTCATTTTTCACCTTTTCACTATCCTTTAAGAAATGCACACAGTAAATATACTTTTTTGTTTCAAAAAACAACACACGTAAACAGGTATAATAATATCGTCCATTTTTCTTTCTTCCTCCAACTGAAATCCTTCTCGATTGACAGTCTCTTTGAACAAGAAGGTCTCTGCACGATCCGTCCATTTCTCTACGCCTCGGCATTTCTCTTTAAAGTCAGATACTTCAGTTCAATCTGATCACAGAGTCCCTTGTAATTCTCCAATACAGGAGCATTGGTTATCACAGCTTTCAGGCAGTCAAATGCCTGTTGAAAGTCCGCTGTCCACTGAAATTTTCAACGTTTCTTCAGCAAGATCATCTGTGGAGTAATCACACTACAAAACGTTTGCACAAATGTTCCATCCACTCATGCCAAGAAATCGCATTATTTCCCTTTGTCTCGAGGGTATTGAAAACTCCTCAATAACTGTTGGTTTCACATCCCGTGTGACCATTCGACCCTGTCCGATTGTATGGCCAAGGAAAGTGACTTGGGCTTTTCAAAATTCACTTTTGGCTCGGTTTATCACCAAACCCGCCTCCTGAAGTCGATCGAATTACTCCATCAGATGTTTTCAATGTTCTGTCCATGTCTGGCTGAAAATGACCAGATCGCCGATGTATACCGCAGAATTGGGTAATCCTGAAACAACTTTGTTAGTTAACCGTTGAAATGTGGCTGGGGCGTTTTTCATGACAAATGGCATAACTTTGAATTGGTATATACCATCTGGAGTCACAAAAGCTGAAATCTCCTTCGCCCTGTCGGATAAAGGTACCTGCTAGTAACCTTTAAGTAAATCCAGTTTGGAAATAAAAACTGATTGTCCCACATTCTCAATTCAATCCTCCAAACGTGGGTTAGGATAAGAGTCCATTCTTGTAACTGCATTAACCTTTCTATAGTCCACACACAACCGTGGGGTACGGTCTGGTTTAGGTACCATCACTATGGGTGAACTCCATTGGCTGCAACCCACTTCAATTATGCAATTTTTAAGCATATTCTCAATCTCTCTGTTAACCTGTGCCAATTTTAAAGGGTTAAATCTGTATGAATGTTGTTTGATTGGAACAGCATTTCCCACATCTACATCATGTAGAGCCATTTTAGTACTTCCCAACTTATCTCTACAAACTTGCCCATGTGATATCAATAACTCTTTCAGGTCAGTTTGTTTTTCCTCTGGAAGGTAACTCAACAATTTATCCCAATTTTTAAGAACATCCTCATTTTCCAATTTAATTTGAGGTATGTCAAATTCACAGTCATCTGGATTTGGTTTGTCACTTTGAGTTAGAATCATTAAAACCTCCTTTTTCTCTCCTTCCCTTTCAAAGTACCTTTTAAGCATATTCACATGACACACTCGGTGAGTCTTCCTTCTATCTGGTGTTTTTACCACATAATTCACCTCACTTAATTTCCTTTCAATCTGATAAGGTCCACAAAACCTAGCTTTTAAAGGTTCACCTACCACTGGTAACAACACTAAAACTTTATCGCCACTGGCAAAACTACGAACTTTGGATTTCTTGTCCGCTTAATCAATTTAAGTGGTCCTCTTATCTCATGACCAAAAATTAGTTCAAAAGGACTAAATTTGGTTGATTCATTAGGTGCATCCCTAATTGCAAACAATACGAATGGAATTCCTTTATCCCAATCCTCTGGATAATCTTGACAATAAGCCCTCAACATTGTCTTTAATGTCTGATGCCACCGTTCTAACGCTCCCTGTGATTCTGGATAGTACACAGTTGATTTAAATTGTTTTATTCCTAAGCTATCCATAACTTCTTTGAACAACCTTGAGGTAAAATTTGATCCTTGATCCGATTGTATTTCTGTGAGTAGTCCATAACTCGTAAAGAATTTATGTAACTCCTCCACAATCCTTTTAGCTGTAATATTACGTACTGGAATGGCCTCTGGAAACCTAGTAGACACATCCATTATAGTCAAAAGATATTGATTCCCACTTTTGTTTTAGGAAGCGGTCCTACGCAATCAATTAGGACCCTTGTAAAAGGCTCCTCAAATGCTGGAATGGGTACTAAGGGCGCTGGTTTTACCACTGCTCGAGGTTTCCCTATCACTTGACATGTATGACATGATTGACAAAGTTTAACTACATCTTTATGTAGTCCAGGCCAATAAAAATGTTTTTGTATTTTAGCTTGAGTTTTCCTTATTCCCAAATGACCTCCCACTGGTACCTCATGTGCAACTCGCAACACCTCCCTGCTATACCCTACCGGCAATACTACTTGATGAACTTCTGCCCACTTTTCATCCGCCTGCATATGTACAGGTCTCCATTTTCTCATCAAGACATCACTTTTACGGTAATAACACTCTGGTATACACTCAGATTCCTCTTCCGTGTATGCTTTCTGATACATCCGTTTTATTTCTATATCTCTTTGTTGTAACTCCGCCAATTTTCGTGAACTAAAAATATCCGCCTCATCCTCCACCTGTTCTTGTTCTTTTTCAACCATCTGATCAAAAATCGTTTCTGATAATTGCACTTCAACTTCATCTTCACTCTTTGATTTCTCATCTTGTCTTAACCTGTGACTTTGCGACCTTGTTACTACACAATCCAGACAAATCCCAGGATATTCGTCCTTCAACACTTAAGTTGTCTGATTTTCCACTGGCTTATCAGTAGGCATCTCTCCCACCTGTGATCCAGCTATATCATCACCCAACATAAACTGTATTCCTGGACAAGATAGTTTATCTATTACTCCTACTACCACTTCACCATTCTTCACTGGACTTTCCAACTTTACTTTATATAATGGAACGCTACTCCTCTCACCCTGAATTCCACACATTACCCCTTTTTCTGGCAATATTATTCCCAAACTACATAACTCCTCATCTCTTACCATTAAAGATTGACTAACTCCTGTATCTCTTAAAATTGTGACTTCTTTACCTGCTCCTCCTGATACACATGAGTAAACTTTACCCACACAAGTAAATTCTTTAAAGAGATCTGGCACCTTCTTATCAATCACCTCTTGATCAGGCTATGCAATCTTTTGCACCTCCTTCGCTTCACTTGGGCTTTCCTTTCCCACTTTAACAAACCCCACTGTCTTAACCTGTTTTACCTCATCAGCCTTCCCAGCGCTTTTCTTCAAACAACAACTCTGTGACTTTACATGGCCTAGTTTATTACAGTGAAAGCATTTGAAATTTGTCATTTCTTTTCCACCCTCCTGGGTTTCTTTTTTAATCTGAGGTACACTCTCCTTATTATCTCCCATCAGATCACCTTTACCTTTACCACTTGAGTATTTCTCATATCCCCAGTTTCTATCCCTCACAGGCTGAAACTGATGTCGGAAACCAAGCTTTGATTTATGAACTAATTCATAATCATCTGCCATTTCTGCTGCTAATCTCGCAGTTTTAACCCTCTGCTCTTCCACATGAGTTCTCACTACGTCAAGAATTGAACTTGTAAACTCCTCCAAAAGTATAATTTCTCTGAGAGCTTCATATGTTTGATCTATTTTCAAAGCCCTTATCCACCTATCAAAATTTCTCTGTTTGATCCTTTCAAATTCCATGTATGTTTGACCAAATTCTTTCCTTCAATTTCTAAACCTTTGTCTGTAGGCTTCAGGCACTAGTTCATAAGCACCTAAGATGGATTTTTTCACCTCCTCATACGTCTCAGATACCTCCTCCGGTAGTGATGCAAACACTTCACTAGCTCTACCTACCAGCTTTGTTTGAATCAGTAATACCCACATGTCTTGTGGCCATTTCATTTGTTTAGCCACCTTCTCAAATGAAATGAAAAAGGCTTCTACCTCCTTCTCATCAAACCTTGGCAGTGCTTGGACATATTTAAATATATCCCCACCAAACCTTCGACTTTGACGCTCTTTCTCACTACCTTCATCACTACCATCCAACTGTACGTTTCCCTTTACGTCTGCCAATTTTAACTGACTGTCATGTTTCATGGCCATTTTCTGAAGTTCAAAATCTCTCTATCTTTTTCCCCGATCTGTATCTCCCTTTCTCTTTCTTTTTGGTCTGCTAGGGCTATTCTTTCTGTTTTCCTTTTGTCTCTCTCTTTTTCCCCTCTCTTTCGTATTCAAGCTGCTTTAATTCTTTCTCATGTTCCATTTGTTTAATTTGTAACTGAATTTTTGCCATTTCCAATGAGTCAAACTCTATCTCAGGCAACTTTAAAAACTTCAGAGCCTCTGAAAGAACCATTGTCCACAACACACTCCCCACTTTAACTAAAATACCACACCTGAAAAGCACCCACAATATGCTCATCCTCACTGTCTTTAAGTTCACTAAGCCAATCCAATAGATCGACTTTTATCCCCCCCGAGCCCCCAATTTGTTATAGGCCAGGGTTTGGAGAACCCCAAAGTGTATCATTGAGTTCACCTGACCCACAACTTATGATATATTGTGGTACGGGGAGCACACGGCCCACTCTACAGGTGTGGGACAGCAGAAATGGAATAAAGCAAAACAATGTTTATTCTATGAACTCAAGTTTTAAAACATACAGTGAATATCTTAGCAACCATCAATTCAAATACAACCCCCAAAGAATACAACACTAAATAATTCTTACTTTCCTTTTAACATCCATAAGACTTAAAACAAAACCTTTCAACAGAAGCTCATCAGGTTAAAGTCACCTGCTGTTATTAGTTTTAAATCACCAGGATCGATTTACAGTCTTTAGATTACAGACAGAGATTCATACACCTTCTGGCTGTGACTGCAGCTATCCAGCTCTGAAAACGAAACTAAAACACACCCTGCAGCAAACAGCCTAAAACGAAAGTAAGAAACTAACAGACAGCCCAGCTCCGCCCACTCTCTGACATCACTGCAGTAATAAGCTCTCGGCTATTTACCAATGTTGCTGTTTGTGGGATCTTCCTGTGCTCAAATTGGCATTCCCCTACATTAGAACCGTTGCTTCATTACAAAAACAACATTTATAAATCTCCCTCCTCGCCTCCCTGACATGTTGGAAGCTTATTTTTTGTTTCCTTTTGTACCTTCAGGTTCGGGATCGGGCGCCCTCGCCGCAGGCCCTGCCTCGAGCGGAGGCCGTTATCCGTGACAGCGGCTGGCTGGCCTCCTCCTGCTCGTTCGCTGAGCAGCTGGACGACCCACTGCTGGAGCAGATTGCCAACATCCAGTCCTTCCTCGCCCAGGCGCGGGAGGCTGGGAGGGTCAGCGAGGCCCGCACCCTGCAGGAGAACCTGCGGCAGCTGGAGGCGGAGTGGGACGCGCGGGAGAAGCAGAAAGCGGAGAGCGGGCCCCCCGGGGCCGGGTCCGAGCCCGACCCTCGGCCGGGCCCCACCGTCAACGGTGCTGCGAGCTCAGCCTCGGGGCTCAACCCCTTTGAGGGCCGAGGTGAGGAAGTCAATCCTTTCCTGGAGGGCGGGGAGGAGGAGGGAGGGGGCCTCGAGGGCCATGCCTCCACCAATCCCTTCGAGGAGGACCGGCCGCCCTCTGAAGGACTCAACCCCTTCGAGTGTGAGGAGGAGGAGGAGCAGGAGGAGGAGGAGATCGAGGAAGAGTTGCTGCAGCAACAGATCGACAACATCAAGGCCTATGTCTTTGACGCCAAGCAGGCGGACGGATGGACGAAGTGGCCAGCCTGCTGGACAATCTTGCTGAGCTGAGGCGGGCCTTGGAGGTCACAAGGGCCAGGCATCAAGCACTTTAACCCCCCCAATCGATCAAACTATACACCATTCAAACCCCCGCCCCCCCCCGACAGAATTCTCCTCACACTGAAGGGCAGCTGGGCTTATTGACTGCCAGAGGCAGCACAAGCAGGAATCGTACTTCCACCTCGCTCACTGACCAACAGAATGATATGTGACCAGGAGTGGGTGACCCTCAAAACGAGGGTGCGGCGGTCTCACTCTTTCTCTCTCCCCCTTTTGCTCCGACTCGCTTTCTCTCTCCTATCTCTCTCAATCTTTCTCTCCATCTCTTTTGCTCTGACTCTCTTTCGCTCGGGCTCTCTTTCTCTCTCCCTTTTGCTCTCTCTTTCGCTCTCTCTTTCACTCCCTCTCTTCTTCACTCTCACTCTTTTGCTCTCTCTCTTTCACTCTCTCTTTCTCTGTCTCTTTCGCTCTCTTTCACTCTTTTTCGCTCTCTTTCGCCCTCTCTCGCTCTTTCGCCCTCTCTCGCTCTTTCGCCCTCTCTCGCTCTTCGCTCTCTCTCTTTCGCTTTCTCTTTCACTCCCTCTCTTTCGCTCCCTCTCTTTCACTCCCTCTCTTTGCTCTCTTTCTCTGTCTCTTTTGCTCTCTCTCTCTGTCTCTTTCTCTCTCTCTCTCTCTGTCTCTCTCCCCCAGGTGTTGGCCTGGGTGAGGTAATGTCATGGTGCAGGGAGAGGGGTGGGGAGTTGAGTGCCTCATTCACCCACTCGAGTCTTTTTGGAGCCTGTCCCTCTGTGCTGGACATTATTTTTGTCAAATCCTGTTGACAGGAACATAATCTCTCAGTGCGAAGGTAACGGGCAAGGTTTATACTACGGCACAGAGACCTTGCAGCACCTTCTAAGAAACACACTAATACCTCCCTCCCTCCAGCCTCGGCCATCCTCTGACTTTTACCCCCCCATCCAGAAATACTCGTAGCGCTGTCTCACTTTGACTGTCTGTCTGACTCCCTGTCTCTCTGTCCGACTCTCTCTGTCTGTCCCATTCTCTCTGCCTGTCTGACTCTGACTGTCTGACACTCTCTCTCTGTCTGTCCGACTCTCTCTCTCTGTCTGTCCGACTCTCTCTCTCTGTCTGTCCGACTCTCTCTGTCTGTCTGACTCTCTCTCTCTGTCTGTCTGACTCTCTCTGTCCGACTCTCTCTCTCTGTCTGTCTGACTCTCTCTGTCTGACTGACTCTCTCTTTCTGTCTGACTCTCTCTGTCTGTCTGACTCGCTCTGTCTGTCTGACTCTCTCTGTCTGTCTGACTCTCTGTCTGTCTGACTCTCTCTTTCTGTCTGACTCTCTCTGTCTGTCTGACTCTCTCTGTCTGCCTGACTCTCTCTGTCTGCCTGACTCTCTCTGTCTGACACTCTCTCTCTGTCTGTCTGACTCTCTGTCTGTCTGTCTGTCTGACTCTCTCTGTCTGTCTGACTCTCTCTGTCTGTCTGACTCTCTCTGTCTGTCTGACTCTCTCTCTGTCTGCCTGTCTCTCTCTCTGTCTGCCTGTCTCTCTCTCTGTCTGTCTGACTCTCTCTGTCTGTCTGACTCTCTCTGTCTGTCTGACTCTCTCTGTCTGTCTGTCCGACTCTCTCTGTCTGTCTGACTCTCTCTGTCTGTCTGACTCTCTCTGTCTGTCTGTCCGACTCTCTCTGTCTGTCTGTCTGACTCTCTGTCCGACTCTCTCTGTCTGTCCCATTCTCTCTGCCTGTCTGACTCTTAACTGTCTGACACTCTCTCTCTGTCTGTCTGACTCTCTCTCTGTCTGTCTGACTCTCTATCTGTCTGCCTGTCTCTCTCTCTGTCTGCCTGTCTCTCTCTCTGTCTGCCTGTCCTCTCCTCTCTGCCTGTCTGACCCTCTCTCTGTCTGCCTGTCTCTCTCTCTGTCTGCCTGTCTCTCTCTCTGTCTGCCTGTCTCTCTCTCTGCCTGTCTGACCCTCTCTCTGTCTGCCTGTCTCTCTCTCTGTCCTGCCTGTCTCTCTCTCTGTCTGCCTGTCTCTCTCTCTGTCTGCCTGTCTCTCTCTCTGCCTGTCTGACCCTCTCTCTGTCTGCCTGTCTCTCTCTCTGTCTGCCTGTCTCTCTCTCTGTCTGCCTGTCTCTCTCTCTGTCTGCCTGTCTCTCTCTCTGCCTGTCTGACCCTCTCTCTGTCTGCCTGTCTCTCTCTCTGTCTGCCTGTCTCTCTCTCTGTCTGCCTGTCTCTCTCTCTGTCTGCCTGTCTCTCTCTCTGTCTGCCTGTCTCTCTCTCTGTCTGCCTGTCTCTCTCTCTGTCTGTGTCTGACTCTCTCTGTCTGTGTCTGACTCACTCTGTCTGTGTCTGACTCTCTGTCTGACTCTCTGTCTGACTCTCTGTCTGACTCTCTGTCTGACTCTCTGTCTGACTCTCTCTGTCTGTCTGACTCTGTCTGTGTCTGACTCTCTCTGTCTGTGCCTGACTCTCTGTCTGACTCTCTCTGTCTGACTCTCTCTGTCTGACTCTCTCTGTCTGTGCCTGACTCTCTGTCTGACTCTCTCTGTCTGACTCTTTCTGTGTGTCTCTCTCCCCATCTCTCTCTCTGTCCCCATGTGTGTGTGTGTCTCTCTCTGCCCTCATCTCTCTCTCTCTGTCCCCGTCTCTCTCTCTCTCTCTCTCTGTCCCAATCTCTCTCTCTCTTTCTCTCTCTGGCCCAGTCTCTGTCTCTGCCGTCTCTTTGTCCCCCTCACACTCTTATACGTGTGTGTGAGAGGGAGAGTGTGTGTTGTGTGAGTGCCTCTGTCTGTCTCGCTCGCTCTCTTTTTCAGCTTCCATGTTGGATGTTCCACATTCTCGGTGCCAATACTGCTCTGCACATCCCCTCGGGACCAACACTGGGGCCGAACCTGTTGTTCGCAGTCGGTGGCGGGGGGGCGGGGGGGGGGGGGGGGGGGGGGGGGAGGGCGGGGGGGGGGGGGGGGGGGCGAGGTGGTGGGTGCGGTTTTACATGCCAAAGGTGCTATGGCAATGATCTGCAAGCAGTGACTGCCAGGGAGGCAGACTTGTATATACAACAACTGTGTAAAATGTACTGACTCACTAATCACCATCACAATTACGTTCTCGCAATTAAAACCCAACTGCAAGTGTCGTGTCTGTGTTTTCTTTCTGTCTGTCTGGCTGAACAGACGTCTGACCTCGATCTGGCCAGTGCAGTCTGCTCAGAGGACACATTGCCCTGGGCGACGAGCTCCCTCACTCCCATTCGCACGCTCTCTGCTGGACACAGGAGAGCGGGACAGCACATTCCAAATGCAATCAGACACCAGCAGCAAGTCACAGACACGCTCAGAATATCCTCCCACTCTGCAATCGGCAGATTTGATCAGGGCCGATTCCTACACTGTCCCCATCAAACACTCCCAGGACAGGTGCAGCACGGGGTTAGATACAGAGTAAAGCTCCCTCTACACTGTCCCCATCAAACACTCCCAGGACAGGTACAGCACGGGGTTAGATACAGAGTAAAGCTCCCTCTACACTGTCCCCATCAAACACTCCCAGGACAGGTACAGCACGGGGTTAGACACAGAGTAAAGCTCCCTCTACACTGTCCCCATCAAACACTCCCAGGACAGGTACAGCACGGGGTTAGATACAGAGTAAAGCTCCCTCTACACTGTCCCCATCAAACACTCCCAGGACAGGTACAGCACGGGGTTAGATACAGAGTAAAGCTCCCTCTACACTGTCCCCATCAAACACTCCCAGGACAGGTACAGCACGGGGTTAGATACAGAGTAAAGCTCCCTCTACACTGTCCCCATCAAACACTCCCAGGACAGGTACAGCACGGGGTTAGATACAGAGTAAAGCTCCTCTACACTGTCCCCATCAAACACTCCAGGACAGGTACAGCACGGGGTTAGATACAGAGTAAAGCTCCCTCTACACTGTCCCCATCAAACACTCCCAGGACAGGTACAGCACGGGGTTAGATACAGAGTAAAGCTCCCTCTACACTGTCCCCATCAAACACTCCCAGGACAGGTACAGCACGGGGTTAGATACAGAGTAAAGCTCCCTGTACACTGTCCCCAACAAACACTCCCAGGACAGGTACAGCACAGGGTTAGATACAGAGTAAAGCTCCCTCTACACTGTCCCCATCAAACACTCCCAGGACAGGTACAGCACGGGGTTAGATACAGAGTAAAGCTCCTTCTACACTGTCCCCATCAAACACTCCGTGGACAGGTACAGCACGGGGTTAGATACAGAGTAAACCTCCGTCTACACTGTTCCCATCAAACACTCCCAGGACAGGTACAGCACGGGGTTAGATACAGAGTAAAGCTCCCTCTAAACTGTCCCCATCAAACACTCCCTGGACAGGTACAGCACGGGTTTAGATACAGAGTAAACCTCAGTCTACAGAGTCCCCATCAAACACTCCCAGGACAGGTACAGCACGGGGTTAGACACAGAGTAAAGCTCCCTCTACACTGTCCCCATCAAACACTCCCAGGACAGGTACAGCACGGGGTTAGATACAGAGTAAAGCTCCTTCTACACTGTCCCCATCAAACACTCCGTGGACAGGTACAGCACGGGGTTAGATACAGAGTAAACCTCCGTCTGCACTGTTCCCATCAAACACTCCCAGGACAGGTACAGCACGGGGTTAGATACAGAGTAAAGCTCCCTCTACACTGTCCCCATTACACACTCCCAGGACAGGTACAGCACGGGGTTAGATACAGGGTAAATCTCCCTCTACACTGCATCAAACACTCCCAGGACAGGTACAGCATGGGGTTAGATACAAAGTAAAGCTCCGTCTACACTGTCCCCATCAAACAATCCTTGGACAGGTACAGCACGGGGTTAGATACAGAGTAAAGCTCCCTCTAAACTGTCACCATCAAAGACTCCCAGGACTGGTACAGCACGGGGTTAGATACAGAGTAAAGCTCCCTCTACACTGTCCCCATCAAACACTCCCAGGACAGGTACAGCACGGGGTTAGATACAGAGTAAAGCTCCTTCTACACTGTCCCCATCAAACACTCCGTGGACAGGTACAGCACGGGGTTAGATACAGAGTAAACCTCCGTCTGCACTGTCCCCATCAAACAATCCTTGGACAGGTACAGCACGGGGTTAGATACAGAGTAAAGCTCCCTCTAAACTGTCACCATCAAAGACTCCCAGGACTGGTACAGCACGGGGTTAGATACAGAGTAAAGCTCCCTGTACACTGTCCCCATCAAACACTCCCAGGACAGGTACAGCACGGCGTTAGATACAGAGTAAAGCTCCCTGTACACTGTCCCCATCAAACACTCCCAGGACAGGTACAGCACAGGGTTAGATACAGAGTAAAGCTTCTTCTACACTGTCCCCATCAAACACTCCCAGGACAGGTACAGCACGGGGTTAGATACAGAGTAAAGCTCCCTCTACACTGTCCCCATCAAACACTCCGTGGACAGGTACAGCACGGGGTTAGATACAGAGTAAACCTCCGTCTACACTGTTCCCATCAAACACTCCCAGGACAGGTACAGCACGGGGTTAGATACAGAGTAAAGCTCCCTCTAAACTGTCCCCATCAAACACTCCCTGTACAGGTACAGCACGGGTTTAGATACAGAGTAAACCTCCGTCTACAGAGTCCCCATCAAACACTCCCAGGACAGGTACAGCACGGGGTTAGATACAGAGTAAAGCTCCCTCTCAACTGTCCCCATCAAACACTCCCAGGACGGGTACAGCACGGGGTTAGATACAGAGTAAAGCTCCCTCTACACTGTCCCCATTACACACTCCCAGGACAGGTACAGCACGGGGTTAGATACAGAGTAAAGCTCCCTCTACACTGTCCCCATCAAACACTCCCAGGACAGGTACAGCACGGGGTTAGATACAGAGTAAAGCTCCCTCTAAATTGTCCCCATCAAAGACTCCCAGGACTGGCACAGCACGGGGTTAGATAGAGAGTAAAGCTCCCTCTACACTGTCCCCATCAAACACTCCCAGGACAGGTACAGCACGGGGTTAGATACAGAGTAAAGCTCCCTCTACACTGTCCCCATCAAACACTCCCAGGACAGGGACAGCACGGGGTTAGATACGGAGTAAAGCTCCCTCTACACTGTCCCCATCAAACACTCCCAGGACAGGTAGAGCACGGGGTTAGATACAGATTAATGCTGATGGAGTGTGTACTGTCGGAGGGTCAGTGCTGAATGAGCACCGTGCTGACGGAGGGTTAACCCCAGGTGTCCGTCTGGGCTGGATTTCAACGATCCTGAGTCCGGTGCTGCAAGATGAATGCTGGACTGATGTAGCTTTTCGCCGCAATGCAGAAAAGCGCGTTCCACCACCGATATCAGTGGCCGTCGCATCACTGATTCATGGGATCCTGCTGTGTGTATACCGGCTCCCAGGTGCCTGTGGATCGAGAATATAGAAAATAACCTGCAGGCTCACCTGGTTGAGCCAGAGACACTGGTCACGCTGCGGAGAGCCCCGAACTCCCAAGAGCCCCGAGCTGGATTCATCAAGGCACAGGTAGAGTCCGCCGAATTTTAATCCGCTTTGTGTATGATTTATTCCGTTGATTTTAAAACTTTGCAGTGCAGCTGGCAGGGAGGACCGACAACCTTAGATTGTCAGAAGTCAGAGAGGCTCCTTAGCCTCTGCCCCTCACACAGAGAGAGAGAGAGAGAGCTGTGATATTTATGGTTGCAGCAACTGTAATTGAGGGATTGGGAAGGGAGAGTCTTGCTTTAAGGGGAGGGGCTTGTGGGGGGGTCATCGATTGAACCCGGAAGGAGTGGATCAGCTGATGTAGAAAAAGAAACAACAGAGAAAGCAGGTGAGAGACACTCGGAGAGAGGGAGACAGAGACAGACACAGCCTCCCCGAACAGGCGCCGGAATGTGGCGACCGGTAACTTCATTTGAACCTACTTGTGACAATCAGCAATTTTCATTTCACAGAGAGGGGAATAGAGAGGCATGGCACGTAGCACAGTGGTTAGCACTGTTGCTTCACCGCTCCAGGGTCCCAGGTTCGATTCCCGCTTGGGTCACTGTCTGTGCGGAGTCTGCACGTTCTCCCCGTGTCTGTGTGGGTTTCCTCCGGGTGCTCCGGTTTCCTCCCACAAGTCCCGAAAGACGTGCACTTAGGTAATTTGGACATTTTGAATTCTCCCTCTGTGTACCCGAACAGGCGCCGGAATGTGGCGACTAGGGGCTTTTCACAGTAACTTCATTGCAGTGTTAATGTAAGCCGACTTTTGACAATAAAGGTTATTATTAAGAGACAGACAGAGCGAGAGAGACGAGCGAGAGACACACAGACAGCGAGAGAGACACAGATAGCGAGAGAGGCACACAGACAGGGAGAGAGACAGCGAGAGAGAGAGACACCTAGCGGGAGAGACACAGACCGAGGGAGAGAGACACAGATACTGAGAGAGACAGAGCGAGAGAGAGAGAGAGACACAGCGGGAAAGACACACAGACAGCGAGAGACACAGACAGAGGGAGAGACAGACAGAGCGAGAGATGGAGACAGACCGAGGGAGAGACAGACAGCGAGCGACACAGAATGAAAGAGAGAGACACACACACACACACCCAGGCAGATAGAGAGAGAGAGAGAGAGATGCAGAGACAGAGAGGAAGGAAGAAAGAAACGGAGACACACAGCGGCGGAGAGCGAGAGACTGACACGGGGAGAGAGGAGAAAGGAGAGATGGAAGGGGCAGAGAGAAGGACGGGGAGGGAGACTAGGAAGAAAAGAGGCATCGAAAAAGCTTATGTATGAGGGGGGGAGGAATAGGAATGGAGAGAGTGGGTCCTCCTCTCCCCTCCCCCACCCACCATCCCCCTCCGCCCCCGGCCATCCCTTCCCCCCCACGTACCGCCCCCCCCAGCATCCCCCCCACACCCCCCCCAACATCCCCCCCCAACATCCCCCCCCCAACACCCCCCCCCCAACATCCCCCCCCAACACCCCCCCCCCCAACATCCCCCCCACACCCCCCCCAACATCCCCCCCACACCCCCCCCAACATCCTCCCCCCCACACACCCCTCCCCCACCATCCCCCGCACATCCCCCTCCCCCACCATCCCCCTCCCCCCACCAACATACCCCTCCCCCTACCCCCCACCACCCTCTCCCTACCCCCCACCATCCCCCTCCCCCCAACATCCCCCTCCCCCAACATCCCCCTCCCAACATCCCCCTCCCCCTAACATCCCCCTCCCCAACATCCCCCTCCCCAACATCCCCCTCCCCAACATCCCTCTCCCCCAACATCCCTCTCCCCCAACATCCCCCTCCCCCCAACATCCCCCTCCCCCCAACATCCCCCTCCCCCAACATCCCCCTCCACCACCATCTCCCTCCCCCACCATCTCCCTCCCCCACCACCCCCCTCCCCCCCAACATTCCCCTGCCCCCCAACATTCCCCTCCCCCCAACATCCCCCTCCCCCCCCACCGTTCCCCTCCCCCCCCACCGTTCCCCTCCCCCCACCGTTCCCCCCTCCCCCCCACCATTCCCCCTCCCCCCCACCATTTCCCTCCCCCCCACCATTTCCCTCCCCCCCACCATTTCCCTCCCCCCCACCATTTCCCTCCCCCCCCACCATTTCCCTCCCCCCCACCATTTCCCTCCCCCCCACCATTCCCTCCCCCCCACCATCCCCCCCCTCCCCCACCATTCCCTCCCCCCACCATCCCCCCCTTCCCCACCATCCCCCCCTTCCCCACCATCCCCCCCCCACCATCCCCCCCTTCCCCACCATCCCCCTCCCCAACTTCCCCTGCCCCCAACATCCCCCTCCCCCACCATCCCCCCTCCCCCACCATCCCCCTCCCCCACCATCCCCCTCCCCCACCATCCCCCTCCCCACCATCCCCCCATCCCCCACCATCCCCCCATCCCCCTCCCCCCACCATCCCCCTCCCCACCATCCCCCTCCCCCACCATCCCCCTCCCCCACCATCCCCCTCCCCATCATCCCCCTCCCCCCACCATCCTCCTCCCCCACCATCCCCCTCCCCCCACCATCCCCCTCCCCCCACCACCCCCCTCCCCCCACCATCCCCCTCCCCCCACCATCCCCCTCCCCCCAACATCCCCCTCCCCCCCACCACTCCCCTCCCCCACCACCCCCCCTCCCCCACCACCCCCCCTCCCCCACCACCTCCGTCCCCCACCATCCCCCTCCCCCACCATCCCCCTCCCCCACCACCTCCGTCCCCCACCATCCCCCTCCCCCACCATCCCCCTCCTCCCAACATCCCCCTCCTCCCAACATCCCCCTCCTCCCAACATCCCCCTCCTCCCAACATCCCCCTCCTCCCAACATCCCCCTCCTCCCAACATCCCCCTCCCCCAACATCCCCCTCCCCCCAACATCCCCCTCACCAACATCCCCCTCCCCCAACACCCCCTCCCCCAACACCCCCCTCCCCCAACACCCCCCTCCCCCAACACCCCCCTCCCCCAACATTCCCCTCCCCCAACACCCCCTCCCCCAACACCCCCCTCCCCCAACACCCCCCTCCCCCAACATTCCCCTCCCCACCATCCCCCTCCCCCACCATCCCCTCCCCCACCATCCCCCTCCCCCACCACCCCCCTCCCCCCCAACATTCCCCTGCCCCCCAACATTCCCCTCCCCCAACATCCCCCTACCCCCACCACCCCCCTCCCCCCCCACCGTTCCCCCTCCCTCCCGACCATTCCCCCTCCCTCCCGACCATTCCCCCTCCCTCCCGACCATTCCCCCTCCCCCCCACCATTTCCCTCCCCCCCCACCATCCCCCTCTCTCCCACCATGCCCCTCCCCACCATCCCCCTCCCCAACTTTCCCCTGCCCCCAACATCCCCCTCCCACAACATCCCCCTCCCCCACCATCCCCTCCCCCATCATCCCCTCCCCCATCATCCCCCTCCCCCGCCATCCCCGTCCCCCCACCATCCCCCTCCCCCACCATCCCCCTCCCCCACCATCCCCCTCCCCCACCATCCCCCTCCCCCACCATCCCCCTCCCCCCCCATCCCCCTCCCCCCAACATCCCCCTCCCCCCAACATCCCCCTCCCCCAACATCCCCCTCCCCCCAACATCCCCCTCCCCCCAACATCCCCCTCCCCCCAACATCCCCCTCCCCCCAACATCCCCCTCCCCCAACATCCCCCTCCCCCCAACATCCCCCTCCCCCCAACATCCCCCTCCCCCAACATCCCCCTCCCCCCACCACCCCCCTCCCCACCACCCCCCTCCCCCACCACCTCCCTCCCCCACCACCTCCCTCCCCCACCATCCCCCTCCCCCACCACCTCCCTCCCCCACCACCTCCCTCCCCCACCATCCCCCTCCCCCACCATCCCCCTCCCCCACCATCCCCCTCCCCCACCATCCCCCTCCCCCACCATCCCCCTCCCCCACCATCCCCCTCCCCCACCATCCCCCTCCCCCACCATCCCCCTCCCCCACCATCCCCCTCCCCCACCATCCCCCTCCCCCCACCATCCCCCTCCCCCCACCATCCCCCTCCCCCACCATCCCCCTCCCCCACCATCCCCCTCCCCCACCATCCCCCTCCCCCAACATTCCCCTGCCCCCAGCATCCCCCTGCCCCCATCATCCCCCTCCCCCAACATCCCCCTCCCCCAACATTCCCCTGCCCCCACCATCCCCCTCCCCCCCACCATCCCCCTCCCCCCCCACCATCCCCCTCCCCCCCACCATGCCCCTCCCCCCACCATGCCCCTCCCCCACCATGTCCCCTCCCCCCACCATGTCCCCTCCCCCCACCATCACCCTCCCCAACATTCCCCTGCCCCCAACATCCCCCTGCCCCCAACATCCCCCAGCCCCCAACATCCCCCTGCCCCCAACATCCCCCTGCCCCTAACATCCCCCTCCCCCACCACCCCCCTCCCCGACCATCCCCCTCCCCACCATCCCCCTCCCCCACCATCCCCCTCGCCCACCACCCCCCTCCCCCACCATCCCCCTCGCCCACCACCCCCCTCCCCCCACCATCCCCCTCCCCCCCCCACCATCCCCCTCCCCCCACCATCCCCCTCCCCCCACCATCCCCCTCCCCCCCACCATCCCCCTCCCCCCCACCATCCCCCTCCCCCCCACCATCCCCCTCCCCCCCACCATCCCCCTCCCCCCACCATCCCCCTCCCCCCCACCATCCCCCCTCCCCCCCACCATCCCCCTCCCCCCCCCACCATCCCCCTCCCCCCCCACCATCCCCCTCCCCCCCCACCATCCCCGTCCCCCCACCATCCCCCTCCCCCCCACCATCCCCCTCCCCCCCACCATCCCCCTCCCCCCCACCATCCCCCTCCCCCCCACCATCCCCCTCCCCCCCACCATCCCCCTCCCCCCCACCATCCCCCTCCCCCCCACCATCCCCCTCCCCCCACCATCCCCCTCCCCCCACCATCCCCCTCCCCCCCACCATCCCCCTCCCCCCACCATCCCCCTCCCCCACCATCCCCCTCCCCCACCATCCCCCTCCCCCAACATTCCCCTGCCCCAACATCCCCCTCCCCCAACATTCCCCTGCCCCCAACATTCCCCTGCCCCCAACATCCCCTGCCCCCAACATCCCCCTCCCCCAACATCCCCCAACATCCCCCTCACCTCACCACCCTCCTCCCCCCACCATCCCCCTCCCCATCATCCCCCTTCCCCCATCATCCCCCTCCCCCCCACCATCCCCCTCCCCCCCACCATCCCCCTCCCCCCCACCATCCCCCTCCCCCCACCATCCCCCTCCCCCCACCATCCCCCTCCCCCCACCATCCCCCTCCCCCCACCATCCCCCTCCCCCTTCATCCCCCTCCCCCCACCATCCCCCTCCCCCACCATCCCCCTCCCCCACCATCCCCCTCCCCCAACATTCCCCTGCCCCCAATATCCCCCTGCCCCCAATATCCCCCTGCCCCCAACATCCCCCTCCCCCAACATTCCCCTGCCCCCAACATTCCCCTGCCACCAACATTCCCCTGCCCCCAACATCCCCTGCCCCCAACATACCCCTCCCCCAACATCCCCCTCCCCCCACCATCCCCCTCCCCCTTCATCCCCCTCCCCCCACCATCCCCCTCCCCCACCATCCCCCTCCCCCACCATCCCCCTGCCCCAACATTCCCCTGCCCCCAACATCCCCCTCCCCCTAACATCCCCCTCCCCCTAACATCCCCCTCCCCAACATCCCCCTCCCCAACATCCCCCTCCCCAACATCCCTCTCCCCCAACATCCCCCTCCCCCCAACATCCCCCTCCCCCCAACATCCCCCTCCCCCCAACATCCCCCTCCCCCCAACATCCCCCTTCACCACCATCTCCCTCCCCCACCATCTCCCTCCCCCATCACCCCCCTCCCCCCCAACATTCCCCTGCCACCCAACATTCCCCTCCCCCCAACATCCCCCTCCCCCCCACCGTTCCCCTCCCCCCACCGTTCCCCTCCCCCCACCGTTCCCCCTCCCGCCCACCGTTCCCCCTCCCCCCCACCATTCCCCTCCCCCCCACCATTCCCCCTCCCCCCCACCATTCCCCCTCCCCCCCACCATTTCCCTCCCCCCCCACCATTTCCCTCCCCCCCACCATTCCCTCCCCCCCACCATCCCCCCCCCTCCCCCACCATTTCCCTCCCCCCACCATCCCCCCCTTCCCCACCATCCCCCCCTTCCCCACCATCCCCCCTCCCCCCCACCAACCCCCCCCACCATCCCCCCCTTCCCCACCATCCCCCTCCCCAACTTTCCCCTGCCCCCAACATCCCCCTCCCCCACCATCCCCCTCCCCCACCATCCCCCTCCCCCACCATCCCCCATCCCCCTCCCCCACCATCCCCCTCCCCCACCATCCCCCTCCCCCACCATCCCCCTCCCCCACCATCCCCCTCCCCCACCATCCCCCTCCCCCACCATCCCCCTCCCCACCATCCCCCTCCCCACCATCCTCCTCCCCCCACCATCCCCCTCCCCCCACCATCCCCCTCCCCCCACCATCCCCCTCCTCCCACCATCCCCCTCCCCCCACCATCCCCCTCCCCCCACCATCCCCCTCCCCCCACCATCCCCCTCCCCCCACCATCCCCCTCCCCCCCAACATCCCCCTCCCCCCACCACTCCCCTCCCCCACCATCCCCCTCCCCCACCACCTCCGTCCCCCACCATCCCCCTCCCCCACCATCCCCCTCCTCCCAACATCCCCCTCCTCCCAACATCCCCCTCCTCCCAACATCCCCCTCCTCCCAACATCCCCCTCCTCCCAACATCCCCCTCCTCCCAACATCCCCCTCCTCCCAACATCCCCCTCCTCCCAACATCCCCCTCCCCCAACATCCCCCTCCCCCAACATCCCCCTCCCCCAACATCCCCCTCCCCCCAACATCCCCCTCCCCCCAACATTCCCCTCCCCCAACACCCCCCTCCCCCAACACCCCCCTCCCCCAACACCCCCCTCCCCCAACACCCCCCTCCCCCAACACCCCCTCCCCCAACACCCCCCCAACACCCCCTCCCCCAACACCCCCCAACACCCCCTCCCCCAACACCCCCCTCCCCCAACACCCCCCTCCCCCAACACCCCCCTCCCCCAACACCCCCCTCCCCCAACATTCCCCTCCCCCAACATTCCCCTCCCCCAACACCCCCTCCCCCAACACCCCCTCCCCCAACACCCCCCTCCCCCAACATTCCCCTCCCCCACAATCCCCCTCCCCCACCATCCCCCTCCCCCACCATCCCCCTCCCCCACCACCCCCCTCCCCCCCAACATTCCCCTGCCCCCCAACATTCCCCTCCCCCAACATCCCCCTCCCCCACCATCGCCCTCCCCCACCATCCCCCTCCCCCCACCATCCCCCTCCCCCCACCATCCCCCTCCCCCCACCATCCCCCTCGCCCCACCATCCCCCTCCCCCACCATCCCCCTCCCCCACCATCCCCCTCCCCCACCATCCCCCTCCCCCACCATCCCCCTCCCCCAACATTCCCCTGCCCCCAACATCCCCCTGCCCCCAACATCCCCCTGCCCCCAACATCCCCCTCCCCCAACATCCCCCTCCCCCAACATCCCCCTGCCCCCAACATTCCCCTGCCCCCAACATTCCCCTGCCCCCAACATTCCCCTGCCCCCAACATTCCCCTGCCCCCAACATTCCCCTGCCCCCAACATTCCCCTGCCCCCAACATTCCCCTGCCCCCAACATTCCCCTGCCCCCAACATTCCCCTGCCCCCAACATCCCCCGCCCCCAACATCCCCCGCCCCCAACATCCCCCTCACCTCACCACCCTCCTCCCCCCACCATCCCCCTCCCCCATCATCCCCCTTCCCCCATCATCCCCCTCCCCCCACCATCCCCCTCCCCCCCACCATCCCCCTCCCCCCCACCATCACCCCCCCCCCACAATGCCCCTCCCCCACCATGCCCCTCCCCCCACCATCACCCTCCCCAACATTCCCCTGCCCCCAACATCCCCCTGCCCCCAACATCCCCCAGCCCCCAACATCCCCCAGCCCCCAACATCCCCCTGCCCCCAACATCCCCCTGCCCCCAACATCCCCCTCCCCCCACCATCCCCCTCCCCCACCACCCCCCTCCCCCCACCATCCCCCTCCCCCACCATCCCCCTCCCCAACATTACCCTGCCCCCAACATCCCCCTGCCCCCAACATCCCCCTGCCCCCAACATCCCCCTCCCCCACCACCCCCCTCCCCGACCATCCCCCTCCCCACTATCCCCCTCCCCCACCATCCCCCTCCCCCACCATCCCCCTCGCCCACCACCCCCCTCCCCCCACCATCCCCCTCCCCCCCCCACCATCCCCCTCCCCCCCCACCATCCCCCTCCCCCCACCATCCCCCTCCCCCACCATCCCCCTCCCCCCCACCATCCCCCTCCCCTCACCATCCCCCTCCCCCCCACCATCCCCCTCCCCCCCACCGTCCCCCTCCCCCCACCATCCCCCTCCCCCCACCATCCCCCTCCCCCCCACCATCCCCCTCCCCCCACCATCCCCTGCCCCCAACATACCCCTCCCCCAACATCCCCTCCCCCAACATCCCCCTCACCTCACCACCCTCCTCCCCCCACCATCCTCCTCCCCCCACCATCCCCCTCCCCCATCATCCCCCTTCCCCCATCATCCCCCCCCCCACCATCCCCCTCACCCCACCATCCCCCCCCACCATGCCCCTCCCCCCACCATCACCCTCCCCCAACATTCCCCTGCCCCCAACATCCCCCTGCCCCCAACATCCCCCTGCCCCCAACATCCCCCTGCCCCCAACATCCCCCTGCCCCCAACATCCCCCTGCCCCCAACATCCCCCTCCCCCAACATTCCCCTGCCCCCAACATTCCCCTGCCCCCAACATTCCCCTGCCACCAACATTCCCCTGCCCCCAACATCCCCTGCCCCCAACATACCCCTCCCCCAACATCCCCCTCCCCCCACCATCCCCCTCCCCCTTCATCCCCCTCCCCCCACCATCCCCCTCCCCCACCATCCCCCTCCCCCACCATCCCCCTGCCCCAACATTCCCCTGCCCCCAACATCCCCCTCCCCCTAACATCCCCCTCCCCCTAACATCCCCCTCCCCCTAACATCCCCCTCCCCAACATCCCCCTCCCCAACATCCCCCTCCCCAACATCCCTCTCCCCCAACATCCCCCTCCCCCCAACATCCCCCTCCCCCCAACATCCCCCTCCCCCCAACATCCCCCTCCCCCCAACATCCCCCTTCACCACCATCTCCCTCCCCCACCATCTCCCTCCCCCATCACCCCCCTCCCCCCCAACATTCCCCTGCCACCCAACATTCCCCTCCCCCCAACATCCCCCTCCCCCCCACCGTTCCCCTCCCCCCCACCGTTCCCCTCCCCCCACCGTTCCCCTCCCCCCCACCGTTCCCCCTCCCGCCCACCATTCCCCCTCCCCCCCACCATTCCCCCTCCCCCCCACCATTCCCCCTCCCCCCCACCATTCCCCTCCCCCCCCACCATTTCCCTCCCCCCCACCATTTCCCTCCCCCCCACCATTTCCCTCCCCCCCACCATCCCCCCCCCTCCCCCACCATTTCCCTCCCCCCACCATCCCCCCCTTCCCCACCATCCCCCCCTTCCCCACCATCCCCCTCCCCCCACCAACCCCCCCCACCATCCCCCCCCTTCCCCACCATCCCCCTCCCCAACTTTCCCCTGCCCCCAACATCCCCCTCCCCCACCATCCCCCTCCCCCACCATCCCCCTCCCCCACCATCCCCCCATCCCCCTCCCCCACCATCCCCCTCCCCCACCATCCCCCTCCCCCACCATCCCCCTCCCCCACCATCCCCCTCCCCCACCATCCCCCTCCCCCACCATCCCCCTCCCCACCATCCTCCTCCCCCCACCATCCCCCTCCCCCACCATCCCCCTCCCCCCACCATCCCCCTCCCCCACCATCCCCCTCCCCCCACCATCCCCCTCCCCCCACCATCCCCCTCCCCCCACCATCCCCCTCCCCCCACCATCCCCCTCCCCCCACCATCCCCCTCCCCCCCAACATCCCCCTCCCCCCACCACTCCCCTCCCCCACCATCCCCCTCCCCCACCATCCCCCTCCCCCACCACCTCCGTCCCCCACCATCCCCCTCCCCCACCATCCCCCTCCTCCCAACATCCCCCTCCTCCCAACATCCCCCTCCTCCCAACATCCCCCTCCTCCCAACATCCCCCTCCTCCCAACATCCCCCTCCTCCCAACATCCCCCTCCTCCCAACATCCCCCTCCTCCCAACATCCCCCTCCCCCAACATCCCCCTCCCCCAACATCCCCCTCCCCCAACATCCCCCTCCCCCCAACATCCCCCTCCCCCCAACATCCCCCTCCCCCCAACATCCCCCTCCCCCCAACATCCCCCTCCCCCAACACCCCCCTCCCCCAACACCCCCCCTCCCCCAACACCCCCTCCCCCAACACCCCCCAACACCCCCTCCCCCAACACCCCCCTCCCCCAACACCCCCTCCCCCAACACCCCCCCTCCCCCAACACCCCCCTCCCCCAACATTCCCCTCCCCCAACACCCCCCTCCCCCAACATTCCCCTCCCCCAACACCCCCTCCCCCAACACCCCCCTCCCCCAACATTCCCCTCCCCCACAATCCCCCTCCCCCACCATCCCCCTCCCCCACCATCCCCCTCCCCCACCACCCCCCTCCCCCCCAACATTCCCCTGCCCCCCAACATTCCCCTCCCCCAACATCCCCCTCCCCCAACATCCCCCTCCCCCACCATCCCCCTCCCCCACCATCCCCCTCCCCCCACCATCCCCCTCCCCCCACCATCCCCCTCGCCCCACCATCCCCCTCCCCCACCATCCCCCTCCCCCACCATCCCCCTCCCCCAACATTCCCCTGCCCCCAACATCCCCCTGCCCCCAACATCCCCCTCCCCCAACATCCCCCTCCCCCAACATCCCCCTCCCCCAACATCCCCCTCCCCCAACATTCCCCTGCCCCCAACATTCCCCTGCCCCCAACATTCCCCTGCCCCCAACATTCCCCTGCCCCCAACATTCCCCTGCCCCCAACATTCCCCTGCCCCCAGCATTCCCCTGCCCCCAACATCCCCCGCCCCCAACATCCCCCGCCCCCAACATCCCCCTCACCTCACCACCCTCCTCCCCCCACCATCCCCCTCCCCATCATCCCCCTCCCCCCATCATCCCCCTCCCCCCACCATCCCCCTCCCCCCACCATCCCCCTCCCCCCCACCATCCCCCTCCCCCCCACCATCACCCCCCCCCCACAATGCCCCTCCCCCACCATGCCCCTCCCCCCACCATCACCCTCCCCAACATTCCCCTGCCCCCAACATCCCCCTGCCCCCAACATCCCCCAGCCCCCAACATCCCCCAGCCCACAACATCCCCCTGCCCCCAACATCCCCCTGCCCCCAACATCCCCCTCCCCCCACCATCCCCCTCCCCCACCATCCCCCTCCCCCCACCATCCCCCTCCCCCACCATCCCCCTCCCCAACATTACCCTGCCCCCAACATCCCCCTGCCCCCAACATCCCCCTGCCCCCAACATCCCCCTGCCCCCAACATCCCCCTCCCCCACCACCCCCCTCCCCGACCATCCCCCTCCCCACTATCCCCCTCCCCCACCATCCCCCTCCCCCACCATCCCCCTCGCCCACCACCCCCCTCCCCCCACCATCCCCCTCCCCCCCCACCATCCCCCTCCCCCCCCACCATCCCCCTCCCCCCCACCATCCCCCTCCCCCCCCCACCATCCCCCTCCCCCCCACCATCCCCCTCCCCCCCCACCATCCCCCTCCCCCCACCATCCCCCTCCCCCCACCATCCCCCTCCCCTCACCATCCCCCTCCCCCCCACCATCCCCCTCCCCCCCCACCATTCCCCTCCCCCCACCATCCCCCTCCCCCCACCATCCCCCTCCCCCCACCATCCCCCTCCCCCCCCCACCATCCCCCTCCCCCCACCATCCCCTGCCCCCAACATACCCCTCCCCAACATCCCCTCCCCCAACATCCCCCTCACCTCACCACCCTCCTCCCCCCACCATCCTCCTCCCCCCACCATCCCCCTCCCCCATCATCCCCCTTCCCCCATCATCCCCCTCCCCCCCCCCCACCATCCCCCTCACCCCACCATCCCCCCCCACCATGCCCCTCCCCCCACCATCACCCTCCCCCAACATTCCCCTGCCCCCAACATCCCCCTGCCCCCAACATCCCCCTGCCCCCAACATCCCCCTGCCCCCAACATCCCCCAGCCCCCAACATCCCCCTGCCCCAACATCCCCCTGCCCCCAACATCCCCCAGCCCCCAACATCCCCCAGCCCCCAACATCCCCCAGCCCCCAACATTCCCCTGCCCCCAACATTCCCCTGCCCCCAACATTCCCCTGCCCCCAACATTCCCCTGCACCCAACATCCCCTGCCCCCAACATCCCCCTCCCCCAACATCCCCCTCACCTCACCATCCCCTCCCCCATCATCCCCCTTCCCCCATCATCCCCCTCCCCCCCCCACCATCCCCCTCCCCCACCATCCCCCTCCCCCACCATCCCCCTCCCCCACCATCCCCCTCCCCCAACATTCCCCTGCCCCCAACATCCCCCTGCCCCCAACATCCCCCTGCCCCCAACATCCCC
>NC_092728.1:18967329-19020561 GCF_047496885.1 Scyliorhinus torazame
GTAGTGACCAAAAAAGGTTAGGAGGGGTTATTGGGTTACGGGGATAGGGTGGAAGTGAGGGCTTAAGTGGGTCGGTGCAGACTCGATGGGCCGAATGGCCTCCTTCTGCACTGTATGTTCTATGCTCTACCAGATTAAAGTCCAACAGGTTTGTTCAAATCACTAGCTTTCGGTTTAATTCCAACACACTGTCCCTTCAACACCCGCACACTGTCCCTTCAACACCCGCACACTGTCCCTTCAACACCCCCACACTGTCCCTTCAACACCCGCACACTGTCCCTTCAACACCCCCACACTGTCCCTTCAACACCCGCACACTGTCCCTTCAACACCCCCACACTGTCCCTTCAACACCCCCACACTGTCCCTTCAACACCCCCACACTGTCCCTTCAACACCCCCACACTGTCCCTTCAACACCCCCACACTGTCCCTTCAACACCCGCACACTGTCCCTTCAACACCCCCACACTGTCCCTTCAACACCCGCACACTGTCCCTTCAACACCCGCACACTGTCCCTTCAACACCCCCACACTGTCCCTTCAACACCCGCACACTGTCCCTTCAACACCCCCACACTGTCCCTTCAACACCCGCACACTGTCCCTTCAACACCCCCACACTGTCCCTTCAACACCCGCACTGTCCCTTCAACACCCGCACACTGTCCCTTCAACACCCGCACACTGTCCCTTCAACACCCGCACACTGTCCCTTCAACACCCGCACACTGTCCCTTCAACACCCGCACACTGTCCCTTCAACACCCGCACACTGTCCCTTCAACACCCGCACACTGTCCCTTCAACACCCCCACACTGTCCCTTCAACACCCGCACACTGTCCCTTCAACACCCCCACACTGTCCCTTCAACACCCCCACACTGTCCCTTCAACACCCGCACACTGTCCCTTCAACACCCCCACACTGTCCCTTCAACACCCGCACACTGTCCCTTCAACACCCCCACACTGTCCCTTCAACACCCGCACACTGTCCCTTCAACACCCGCACACTGTCCCTTCAACACCCGCACACTGTCCCTTCAACACCCGCACACTGTCCCTTCAACACCCGCACACTGTCCCTTCAACACCCGCACACTGTCCCTTCAACACCCGCACACTGTCCCTTCAACACCCGCACACTGTCCCTTCAACACCCGCACACTGTCCCTTCAACACCCCCACACTGTCCCTTCAACACCCCCACACTGTCCCTTCAACACCCCCACACTGTCCCTTCAACACCCCCACACTGTCCCTTCAACACCCGCACACTGTCCCTTCAACACCCGCACACTGTCCCTTCAACACCCCCACACTGTCCCTTCAACACCCCCACACTGTCCCTTCAACACCCGCACACTGTCCCTTCAACACCCCCACACTGTCCCTTCAACACCCGCACACTGTCCCTTCAACACCCCCACACTGTCCCTTCAACACCCCCACACTGTCCCTTCAACACCCCCACACTGTCCCTTCAACACCCCCACACTGTCCCTTCAACACCCGCACACTGTCCCTTCAACACCCGCACACTGTCCCTTCAACACCCGCACACTGTCCCTTCAACACCCGCACACTGTCCCTTCAACACCCGCACACTGTCCCTTCAACACCCGCACACTGTCCCTTCAACACCCGCACACTGTCCCTTCAACACCCGCACACTGTCCCTTCAACACCCGCACACTGTCCCTTCAACACCCGCACACTGTCCCTTCAACACCCGCACACTGTCCCTTCAACACCCCCACACTGTCCCTTCAACACCCCCACACTGTCCCTTCAACACCCCCACACTGTCCCTTCAACACCCGCACACTGTCCCTTCAACACCCGCACACTGTCCCTTCAACACCCCCACACTGTCCCTTCAACACCCGCACACTGTCCCTTCAACACCCGCACACTGTCCCTTCAACACCCCCACACTGTCCCTTCAACACCCGCACACTGTCCCTTCAACACCCGCACACTGTCCCTTCAACACCCGCACACTGTCCCTTCAACACCCGCACACTGTCCCTTCAACACCCGCACACTGTCCCTTCAACACCCGCACACTGTCCCTTCAACACCCGCACACTGTCCCTTCAACACCCGCACACTGTCCCTTCAACACCCCCACACTGTCCCTTCAACACCCCCACACTGTCCCTTCAACACCCCCACACTGTCCCTTCAACACCCCCACACTGTCCCTTCAACACCCGCACACTGTCCCTTCAACACCCGCACACTGTCCCTTCAACACCCCCACACTGTCCCTTCAACACCCGCACACTGTCCCTTCAACACCCGCACACTGTCCCTTCAACACCCGCACACTGTCCCTTCAACACCCGCACACTGTCCCTTCAACACCCCCACACTGTCCCTTCAACACCCGCACACTGTCCCTTCAACACCCGCACACTGTCCCTTCAACACCCGCACACTGTCCCTTCAACACCCGCACACTGTCCCTTCAACACCCGCACACTGTCCCTTCAACACCCGCACACTGTCCCTTCAACACCCGCACACTGTCCCTTCAACACCCGCACACTGTCCCTTCAACACCCGCACACTGTCCCTTCAACACCCGCACACTGTCCCTTCAACACCCGCACACTGTCCCTTCAACACCCGCACACTGTCCCTTCAACACCCGCACACTGTCCCTTCAACACCCGCACACTGTCCCTTCAACACCCGCACACTGTCCCTTCAACACCCGCACACTGTCCCTTCAACACCCCCACACTGTCCCTTCAACACCCCCACACTGTCCCTTCAACACCCCCACACTGTCCCTTCAACACCCCCACACTGTCCCTTCAATACCTGAGGAAGGAGCAGCGCTCCGAAAGCTAGTGTTTGAAACAAACCTGTTGGACTTTAACCTGGTGTTGTAAGATGTCTTACTGTGCTCACCCCAGTCCAACGCCGGCATCTGCACAACATGAAATTAAGATGACCCTCAGACCATGGTTGTTAAAAACCCATCTGATTCATCGGGCACACGACGGTGGCCCGGTTGAGCAGGTGTTTTGGGACAGGTGTGCGAGATGTGTGGGAGGGCCAGCGAACCATGTCCATATGTTTTGGGCATGGTCCGAAGCTCCAGGGATTTTGGCAGGGTTTAACAGATGTTAAAAACAAGGCCTCATTTTAAATGGTCGCCTCATTTTAGGAAGGATGTGGAAGCTTTGGAAAAGGGGATTTACCAGGATGTTGCCTGGAATGGAGAGTAGGTCTTACGAGGAAAGGTTGAGGGTGCTAGACCTTTTCTCATTAGAGCGGAGAAGGATGAGGGGCGACTTGATAGAGGTTTATAAGATGATCAGGGGAATAGATAGAGTAGACAGTCAGAGACTTTTTCCCCGGGTGGAACACACCATTACAAGGGGACATAAATTTAAGGTGAAAGGTGGAAGATATAGGAGGGATATCAGAGGTAGGTTCTTTACCCAGAGAGTAGTGGGGGCATGGAATGCACTGCCTGTGGAAGTAGTTGAGTCGGAAACATTAGGGACATTCAAGCGGCTATTGGATAGGTACATGGATTACGGTAAAATGATGGGGTGTAGATTTATTTGTTCTTAATCTAGAACAAAAGTTCGGCACAACATCGTGGGCCCAAGGGCCCGTTCTGAGCTGTATATTTCTATGCTCTAAGGGTGGTGCCGAGTCCAGAGGGGGCGGTTTTCGGAGTGTCGGAAGATCCGGGAGTCCGGGGGGGCGGAGAGAGGTCGACGCCTTGGTAGCCCGGGGACAGACATTGCTAGCGTGGAGGGACTCGGAGCCCCCAAAATCAGAGATCTGGCTCAGCAACATGGCCGGGTTTCTCAGTATTGAGAAAATAAAGTTCGCCCCGAGAGGGTCAACGCTTGGGTTCGTCCGGAGGTGGCAGCCATTTGTCAACTTTTTCGGAGAAAACGAACTGTCAGCCGAGGTGGTGGGGGGGACGGGGGGGGACGAGTTAGATTAGTTTAGAGGAGGTGGGACTTGTGAGGGAGGGAGGCGGTCTTTGCACTATTGTTTATATTTGTACTGTTTACTGTTATTATTATCAAATTATAAATGCCCTAATAAAATGTTTTTGTTTTTTTTAACCCATCTGGTTCACCAATGGCCATCTGCGATCCATACCCGGTCTGGCCTCCATGTGACTCCTGACCCCACAGAAACTACACTCCGAAATGGCTGAGCAAACCATTCTGTTCAAGGGCAATTAGGGAATAAATGCCTTGGCAACGACGGACACATTCCATGAAGGAAATTGGTTATTAAATGCCATGAACCTGCCTGGAGACAGCGTTCGAAGGTTTTCAAAGGGACCTCCATTGGTATGCGTCTCTCCCAGTAACGAGCTAGGACGGCAGTTTGGATATTCAACAAGTGTGAATAGCTTATGGAGGAGAAACCGATTATGGATGATTGGGATGGTCCCCGAGATATACACATGTTAATGTATAATCAAGGGAGCATAATCAAAGAACAACAAAGGTACAATTCCCCAAACCCTGTGAAGGAAGAAAGGCAGTTACCTATTGAAACTGAAAATCGCTTGTTGTCACAAGTAGGCTTAGAGCATAGAACATACAGTGCAGCAGGATGCCATTCGGCCCATCGAGTCTGCACCGACCCACTTGAGCCCTCACTTCCACCCTATCCCCCTAACCCAATAACCCCTTCTAACCTTTTTTTTGGTCACGAAGGGCAATTTTATCATGGCCAATCCACCTAACCTGCACATCTTTGGACTGTGGGAGGAAACCCACGCAGACACGGGAGACCGTGCAGACTCCCCAGACAGTGACCCAGCGGGGAATCGAACCTGGGACCCTGGCGATGTGAAGCCACGGTGCTATCCACTTGTGCTACCGTGCTGCCCACAAATTAAGTTACTGTGAAAAGCCCCTAGTCGCCACATTCCACCGCCTATTCGGGGAGGCTGCTACGGGAATTGAACCCGTGCTGCTGGCCTCGTTAAACAAGCCAGCTGTTTCGCCCACTGTGCTAAACCAGCCCCTGAACCATCCAGGAGTCCCACAGAGCGGACAGGCCAGTTTCCAACCACCAAACCTGAAGGCCAAGTTTACAGCAAACATGCTTCTAAGTCCTACTTTCAAAATATCTTTGCAGGGCCAGGAAAATTCGGTGTGGAGTTCGCACATTCTCCCAGTGTCTTGCCCCCACAACCCAAAAGGATGTGCAGGGTAGGTGGATTGGCCACGCTAAATTGCCCCTTAATTGGAAAAAAAAAGAATTGGGTACTGTAAATTAAAAATAAATAAAACCGCCAGGAATGGTTTTGCTATTCTTGCTTCAAACACGTACTGTCATGTGAGAGTACCTTTAAGAAATGGGTATTTAAGAAATGTACCTTTAAGAAATGGGTTGTTTATCAGTTATGTCAGAGAGTGGGTGGAGCTGGGCTGTGTGTCAGCTTTTTACTTTCATTTTAGGCTGTTTGCTGCAGGGTGTGTTTTACTTTCGTTTTCAGAGCTGGATAGCTGCAGTCACAGCCAGAAGGTGTATGAATCTCTCTCTGTAATCTAAAGACTGTAAATCGATCCTTTGGTGATTTAAAACTAATAACTGCTCTCAGTAGTGAATTTAACCTGAGGTGCTTCTGTTTAAAGGTTTTTTAAAAGTCTTATGGATGTTAAAAGGGCATCTTAAGGATTACTTAGTGTTGTATTCTTTGGGGATTATATTTGAATTATTCGTTGCTAAGATGTTCACTGTATGTTTTAAAAAGGTTAACTTGAGTTCATAGAATAAACATTGTTTTGCTTTAAAAAATATTTTTCCATTTCTGCTGTACCACACCTGTAGAGTGGGCCATGTGCTCCCCATACCACAATCTAGTAAAAGTTGTGGGTAAGGTGAACTCCATGATACACTTTGGGGTTCTCTAAACCCTGGCCCATAACAGTATATTGGCGAAAGAAAATACAAAATTGCAAACGGTTGTGATAGCTTGTCCAAGTTTCCCTTTGGCCTCTTAAGTAATCTGGCAACGGCCACCTGCCATGTCGTAGCAAGAGGCATTCTTTATTTTGTTTGAGGAGCTAGCTAAGTGCATGAAATGGCCAAAATAAATCTAGACACTCCTCTTAAGACAATAGGTTGGTGGGTAGACAACAAGGTGTATCCGCCGTTGACAGAAGAGGTACCTGTGGAGTATGATGCAGGAAACCGAGGCATCCGAGTTGGTCCCTGAGGCGTACAGGCAGAAATTATGAATGTAAGAAAGAATGTAAGGCCTACGCAGACCAATATCGAATTTGAGACGGTTTCGACCATTGGCGACGGGCATTGAAAGTAGAGATGACATATCAAGTTCTTAAGGAAGTAATTGCCTTACAATAATTAAAAAGCTTCATGTTGAAGGCCAGAGGGTTAAACAAAGAACGAGAAGGAAAAAAGGAAGGTATGATGAATTCAGGAATTTGAGATATATTGTATTATATGTATTTGGTGCAGTAAGGGTTTAAGCCCTGGATTAGTATAGTGTTTATAAGGGGAGAGGTGTGATGAATGCAGTAATTTAAGATAAAGTCCTGGGTTAGTGTTGTGTTTATAGGGGGGGGAGAGAGAGGTGTGATAAATGCAGCAATTTCAGATAAAGTCCCGGGTTAGTGTAGTGTTTATAAAGGGGGAGGTGTATTGAATGCAGCAATTTCAGATAAAGTCCCGGGTTAGTGTAGTGTTTATAAAGGGGGAGGTGTATTGAATGCAGCAATTTCAGATAAAGTCCTGGGTTAGTGTAGTGTTTATAAGGGGGGAGGCGTGATGAATGCAGCAATTTCAGATAAAGTCCTAGGTTAGTGTGTTTATAAGGGGGGAGGTATGATGAATGCAGCAATTTCAGATAAAGTCCTGGGTTTTAAATAATAATTCCAATTTAAAAGTCAAATATGTTTTTGGGAGCCAGAGGTGCAATTAAAGCATCATAAAAGCTTGGGATGATGGATCTTTGTTTGGATTACGAAGTGGAGTATTTCATTAGATACAAAGTGTTCGGTTGGAACTTGCAGGCAATGTGTGGTCCCCATGGTGTCTGCTGCCCTCATCCTAGGGGTTTGGGCTGTCGATGGAAACCTGGCAAGTGGTTGCAGTGCATCTTGTAGACGGTACACACGGCTGCCGCATGTGCGGCGGTGGGTGGAGGGAGTGGGGTTGAGGTGCCTCGCTCCGCAGCTTTGCAAAGCCAACATGGCCAGTTCCCTGAGCCACTGGACACATAAGGACCTGCAGCTGGCATCTAAAAGTACCGGAGAACCACCGTTAGCCTTCACGAGAACCCTCCGAACCCTGGACAATGGTGATCCAACCGCAGCCTCCTCCCCCAGACCAGCCTCCCCAGCCTGGAAGGCAGCTCGCCAAGGCTTTCTCAGCCAGCGGACAATCAGGGATGGGTATCAAACCCTGGGCATAGCCAGTGACATCCACATTCGGGGATGGAATGTTTGAAAAAAGATCGAGGTTCTGGGATCTCACAATGATAAGAATGTGATATTTTTTGAGTTTTGCTCTGAGGTCCCTGCCCCTTGTTCTGCTGTGAGCACATTCCACTGTCTGAGCTTCATGCCGCTATTGGCACCTTCTGCGATCTTCAACAATACCATGAACACTTTGCCTTGTGTTCTATGAGTTCTCACCTACACAAGCATTCCCTCAGCACTGACCCTCCGACAGTGTGGCGCTCCCTCAGCACTGACCCTCCGACAGTGTGGCGCTCCCTCAGCACTGACCCTCCGACAGTGCGGCGCTCCCTCAGCACTGACCCTCCGACAGTGCGGCGCTCCCTCAGCACTGACCCTCCGACAGTGCGGCGCTCCCTCAGCACTGACCCTCCGACAGTGCGGCGCTCCCTCAGCACTGACCCTCCGACAGTGCGGCGCTCCCTCAGCACTGACCCTCCGACAGTGCGGCGCTCCCTCAGCACTGACCCTCCCACAGTGCGGCGCTCCCTCAGCACTGACCCTTCGACAGTGCGGCGCTCCCTCAGCACTGACCCTCCGACAGTGCGGCGCCTCCCTCAGCACTGACCCTCCGACAGTGCGGCGCATCCCTCAGCACTGACCCTCCGACAGTGCGGCGCTCCCTCAGCACTGACCCTCCGACAGTGCGGCGCTCCCCTTCAGCACCGACTCTCCGACAGGGCCCCGATACCGGCCTGTGGAGCCGTTGGGACTGGATTGTGGGACTCGTGTCTGTGGAGCGGGGGCCTGGAACCCATGACCTTCAGCCCCAAAGAGAAACCAGGCCCGTTGACAAAGACAGCGGGGGACGCACACCCCGGACCTCACGTCGGGGTTTTAAATAATTCTGCATATGCAGCCACGAGTCGGGGTCGAGGCTTGGGCCTGGGGTGGGGGAGGGCTCCGTAGTTGAATAACTGGCTGCTCTGAGCTCGCAGCTAAAGAGCGGCTTAAGACACCTCAATGAGAAGGGGAGCAGACGCCAGGGTCACCTGGTGCGGGGGGGGGGGGGGGGGGGGGGGGGGGGGATTGGGTGCGAAGACCAAGAGTCCAGGCGCCCACGAGCGACAGAAGGCGTTTATTTCCTTTACCTCTCCTTCGGACCTCACTCCAACCACTCGTCCGTTCTCAAAAACCAGTTCGTCCACCGGTTTATTCAGCATGTAGTACCTCCGTATATCGCACTGAGCCTGTGACAGGTGCAGAGAGAGAGAGAGACAGAAAGAGCGTTAGGAGCTAAGCCTGGGAAATCGACTTTGTATCACATCAGGAGGAGCCGGCGCCGGTACGGAGAGTGGCGGGGAGGGCGTCAGTGCCCACCCTTCACGCAATCCAACCGACACCCCCAGGTCAGAGCTGATTTGGCCCATCGGTGCTTGTGCTAGCCCCTCTGAGAGAGCAACCGATTAGAACAAATAACAGTACAGCACAGATACAGGCCCTTCGGCCCTCCAAACCTGTACCGGTCATGCCCCTCCGCACTTCCTTGTGCCGTATCCCTCTATCCCCATCCTATCCACGTGTTTGTCAAGATGCCTATTGAACACCGTTAATGTATCTGCTTCCACGGGCCCCCCCCTGGCAACGCGTTCCAGGCACTCTGCGTGAAAAACCTGCCTCACACATCTCCGCTAAACCTTGCCCCGCAGACCCCTCGAGGTAGAGGAATCCTAAGATTCGCCACCCTCTGAGCGACGGACTTCCTCCTCATCTCACTCCTCAGCGGCCTTGCCCCTTATTCTGAAACTGTGTCACCACCGCCCCCCCCCCCCCCCCCCCGCCTCCCATGAGTGACTCATGTCAGTGACTTACGGACATCCCGCTTCTCAATCTTTCCCCGGCCTTTCCGTTGTTCCGACCAGAGTGGACCACTCTTCCCACATTATATTCCACCTGCCCTGTTCTTGCCCCACTCAGCCGGTCCAAATCTCCTTCGAAGCCTCTTTAATCCTCCTCACAACTCCCATTCCTACCCAGCTTTGCGTCAAGAGCAAACTTAGAAATGTTACATTTGGTCCCCCACATCCTTGTAGAACCGTGGAATTCCTATAGCGCAGGAGGAGGCCATTCGACCCCATCAAGTCTGCACCGACCCTTCGAAAGACCACCCTACCCAGGCCCAATCCCCCCGCCCTATTGCTGAAACCCCACCCCCAAGGGGCAATTTAGTGTGGCCAATCCACCTAACCTGCACATCGTAGATATAGATTGTGAACAAATAGCTGCTCCTTGCGCCGACGAATCACGGCCCTGCCAACCTGCTGAATGATCCTTTTATTCCTAATTTCCGTTTTCTAATTGTTGGCCAATCCTCAATCCATGACAGAATATTATCCCCCCCCCACAAATCCCCGCCATCCCATTTTGTTCGCTCACCTATTGTGTGGGACCCTTCTAAAAATCTAAATACACCACATCCACTGGTCCTCCCTTATCTATTCTGCCAGTAACGTCCTCAAAAAAGAAAACAGGTCAGTCCAACACCACTTCCCTCTCATAAATCTGTGCTGGCTCTGCCCAATCATACCACTATTGTGTCATCATATTCTTATTATTTTAAATTTAGAGTACCCAATTCAATTTTTTTCCAATAAAGGGCCAATTTAGTGTGGCCAATCCACCTCCTCTGCACATCTTTGGGTTGTGGGGGGCGAAACCCACGCAAACACGGGGAGAATGTGCAAACTCCACACGGACAGTGACCCAGAGCCGGGATCGAACCTGGGACCTCGGCGCCGTGAGGCAGCAGGCTAACGCACTGCGCTACCGTGCTGCCCTTTATCATCACATTGTTTACATTAGATTCCAGCGTTTGCCCGAAGAACCAGAGTATAAAAATAGGGAAGTCCACTAAAACTTTCCAAGGCCGCACCAGGAATACTGTGAACAATTTTGGTCGCCTTATCTAAGGAAAGATATCCCGGCGTTGGAGGCAGTCCAGAGAATTTATCCCGGGAATGGGGAGATTTTGTTATGAGGAGGGGTTGAGTAGGCCGGGGCCTGTACTCATTGGGAGTTTAGAAGAATGAGAGGTGACCTTCTTGAGACAGAGAGGATTCTGGGTGGGGTTGACGGGGTCGATGCTGAGAGGATGTTTCCTCTTGTGGGAGAGGTCTGGGACCAGAGGACAGAATCTCAGAGTCCAGGAGGGGCGCCCATTTGAGACAGAGGTGAGGAGGAATTTCTTCTCTCAGAATTTGTGGAATTCTTCACTGCAGAGAGCTGTAGAGGCCGGGCCGTTAAGTGTGTTCAAGGCTGAGATTTTATTCATTTCCTCACTCTTGTCAGCAGCTGCGATCAGGTTGAATCTCGGGTTACGGGGTAGGAGGACATTCGGCCCATCGAGTCTGCACCTGCTCGCTGTCGTGACTTAGTGCCGCCCCCCTGTCTGTATCCCCCTCGCCCCCTACACATCAAGTAGCCCTCCAACGCCCTCTCAGCCTGCAAGTTTGGAACTGGGATTTCCCCCCAGAGCTGGAATCGAACCACGGCTTTCCTGAGAACTGGCTGAAGCCCACCAAAAGGCAGCAAAAACGAGTGAGAACACAGGCTTCCCACTCGAGGGTTTGGAGACACTGAGGAGAGCGAGATATCAAACTCGTCAAAACATAGATCCCAGCGCACAGACACTCGCACGTACAGATCCCAGCGCACAGAGACTCGCACGTACAGATCCCAGCGCACAGACACTCGCACGTACAGATCCCAGCGCACAGAGACTCGCACGTACAGATCCCAGCGCACAGACACTCGCGCGTACAGTTCCCAGCGCACAGACACTCGCACGTACAGATTACAGCGCACAGACACTCGCACGTACAGATTCCAGCGCACAGACACTCGCACGTACAGATCCCAGCGCACAGACACTCGCACGTACAGATTCCAGCGCACAGACACTCGCACGTACAGATCCCAGCGCGCAGACACTCGCACGTACAGACTCCAGCGCGCAGACACTCGCACGTACAGATTCCAGCGCGCAGGCACTCGCACGTACAGATTCCAGCGCGCAGGCACTCGCACGTACAGACTCCAGCGCACAGACACTCGCACAGGCTGACACAGAGACATAGGGAGAGGCGGACAGAGAGACAGAGGGAGAGGTGGACAGAGAGACAGAGGGAGAGGTGGACAGAGAGACAGAAGGGAGCGGCGGACACAGAGAGAGAGAGCGGCGAGAGAGAGAGAGAGAGCGGCGAGAGAGAGAGAGAGCGGCGAGAAGAGAGATGAGAGCGGCGAGAGAGAGAGAGAGCGGCGAGAGAGAGAGAGAGCGGCGAGAGAGAGAGAGAGCGGCGAGAGAGAGAGAGAGCGGCGAGAGAGAGAGAGAGCGGCGAGAGAGAGAGAGAGCGGCGAGAGAGAGAGAGAGCGGCGAGAGAGAGAGAGAGCGGCGATGAGAGAGAGAGAGCGGCGAGAGAGAGAGAGAGCGGCGAGAGAGAGAGAGAGCGGCGAGAGAGAGAGAGAGCGGCGAGAGAGAGAGAGAGCGGCGAGAGAGAGAGAGAGCGGCGAGAGAGAGAGAGAGCGGCGAGAGAGAGAGCGGCGAGAGAGAGAGAGAGAGCGGCGAGAGAGAGAGAGAGCGGCGAGAGAGAGAGAGAGCGGCCGAAGAGAGAGAGAGAGCGGCGAGAGAGAGAGAGAGCGGCGAGAGAGAGAGAGAGCGGCGAGAGAGAGAGAGAGCGGCGAGAGAGAGAGAGAGCGGCGAGAGAGAGAGAGAGCGGAGAGAGAGAGAGCGGCGAGAGAGAGAGAGAGGCGCGAGAGAGAGAGAGAGCGGCGAGAGAGAGAGAGAGCGGCGAGAGAGAGAGAGGCGGCGAGAGAGAGAGAAGCGGCGAGAGAGAGAGAGAGCGGCGAGAGAGAGAGAGAGCGGCGAGAGAGAGAGAGAGCGGCGAGAGAGAGAGAGAGCGGCGAGAGAGAGAGAGAGCGGCGAGAGAGAGAGAGAGCGGCGAGAGAGAGAGAGAGCGGCGAGAGAGAGAGAGAGCGGCGAGAGAGAGAGAGAGCGGCGAGAGAGAGACGAGAGCGGCGAGAGAGAGATGAGAGCGGCGAGAGAGAGAGGAGAGCGGCGAGAGAGAGAGAGAGCGGCGAGAGAGAGAGAGAGCGGCGAGAGAGAGAGAGAGCGGCGAGAGAGAGAGAGAGCGGCGAGAGAGAGAGAGAGCGGCGAGAGAGAGAGAGAGCGGCGAGAGAGAGAGAGAGCGGCGAGAGAGAGAGAGAGCGGCGAGAGAGAGAGAGAGCGGCGAGAGAGAGAGAGAGCGGCGAGAGAGAGAGAGAGCGGCGAGAGAGAGAGAGAGCGGCGAGAGAGAGAGAGCGGCGAGAGAGAGAGAGAGCGGCAGAGAGAGAGAGAGAGCGGCGAGAGAGAGAGAGAGCGGCGAGAGAGAGAGAGAGCGGCGAGAGAGAGAGAGAGCGGCGAGAGAGAGAGAGAGCGGCGAGAGAGAGAGAGAGCGGCGAGAGAGAGAGAGAGAGAGCGGCGAGAGAGAGAGAGAGAGAGAGCGGCGAGAGAGAGAGAGAGAGAGCGGCGAGAGAGAGAGAGAGAGAGAGGCGGCGAGAGAGAGAGAGAGAGAGCGGCGAGAGAGAGAGAGAGAGAGAGCGGCGAGAGAGAGAGAGAGAGAGAGCGGCGAGAGAGAGAGAGAGAGAGAGCGGCGAGAGAGAGAGAGAGAGAGGCGCGAGAGAGAGAGAGAGAGAGCGGCGAGAGAGAGAGAGAGAGAGAGCGGCGAGAGAGAGAGAGAGAGAGGAGAGCGGCGAGAGAGAGAGAGAGAGAGCAGGCGAGAGAGAGAGAGAGAGAGAGCGGCGAGAGAGAGAGAGAGAGAGCGGCGAGAGAGAGAGAGAGAGAGCGGCGAGAGAGAGAGAGAGAGAGCGGCGAGAGAGAGAGAGAGAGAGCGGCGAGAGAGAGAGAGAGAGAGAGCGGCGAGAGAGAGAGAGAGAGAGCGGCGAGAGAGAGAGAGAGAGAGCGGCGGAGAGAGAGAGAGAGCGGCGAGAGAGAGCGGCGAGAGAGAGAGAGAGAGCGGCGAAAGAGAGACACAGAGAGAGCGGCGAGGAGAGAGAGAGACACAGAGAGAGCGGCACAGAGAGAGACACGGAGAGAGCGGCGAGAGAGAGAGAGACACAGAAGCGGCGAGAGAGAGACACAGAGAGAGCGGCGAGAGAGAGAGAGACACGGAGGAAGCGGCGAGAGAGAGACACAGAAGCGGCGAGAGAGAGACACAGAGAGCGGCGAGAGAGGGACACCAGAGAGCGGCGAGAGAGGGGACACAGAGCGGCGAGAGAGAGAGACAGAGAGCGGCGAGAGAGAGAGACAGAGCGCGAGAGAGAGAGACAGAGAGCGGCAGAGAGAGAGAGACAGAGAGCGGCGAGAGAGAGAGACAGAGAGCGGCGAGAGAGAGGGGAGAGAGAGCGGCGAGAGAGAGAGCGGCGACGAGAGAGAGAGCGGCGAGAGAGAGAGAGCGGCGAAGAGAGAGAGAGCGGCGAGAGAGAGAGAGCGGCGAGAGAGAGAGAGCGGCGAGAGAGAGAGAGCGGCGAGAGAGAGAGAGCGGCGAGAGAGAGAGAGCGGCGAGAGAGAGAGAGCGGCGAGAGAGAGAGAGCGGCGAGAGAGAGAGAGCGAGCGAGAGAGAGAGAGCGGCGGAGAGAGAGAGAGCGGCGAGAGAGAGAGAGCGGCGAGAGAGAGAGAGCGGCGAGAGAGAGAGAGCGGCGAGAGAGAGAGAGCGGCGAGAGAGACGAGAGCGGCGAGAGAGAGAGAGCGGCGAGAGAGAGAGAGCGGCGAGAGAGAGAGCGAGCGAGAGATAGCGAGACACAGAGAGAGCGCGGCGAGAGAGAGAGACACAGAGAGAGAGGCGGCAGAGAGAGAGACACGGAGAGAGCGCGAGAGAGAGAGACAGAGAGCGGCGAGAGAGAGAGACAGAGAGCGGCGAGAGAGAGAGACAGAGAGCGGCGAGAGAGAGAGACAGAGAGCGGCGAGAGAGAGAGACAGAGAGCGGCGAGAGAGAGAGACAGAGAGCGGCGAGAGAGAGAGACAGAGAGCGGCGAGAGAGAGAGACAGAGAGCGGCGAGAGAGAGAGACAGAGAGCGGCGAGAGAGAGAGACGGGCGCGAGAGAGACAGAGAGCGGCGAGAGAAGAGAGCGGCGAGAGAGAGAGAGCGGCGAGAGAGAAGAGAGCGGCGAGAGAGAGAGAGCGGCGAGAGAGAGAGAGCGGCGAGAGAGACAGAGAGCGGCGAGAGAGAGAGAGCGGCGAGAGAGAGAAGAGCGGCGAGAGAGAGAGAGCGGCGAGAGAGAGAGAGAGCGCGAGAGAGAGAGAGCGGCGAGAGAGAGAGAGCGGCGAGAGAGAGAGAGCGGCGAAGAGAGAGAGAGCGGCGAGAGAGAGACAGAGAGAGCGGCGAGAGAGAGAGACAGGCGGAGAGAGAGACAGGCGAGAGAGAGAGAGACAGGCGAGAGAGAGAGACAGGCGAGAGAGAGAGAGCGGCGAGAGAGAGAGCGGCGAGAGAGAGAGACACACACGGCGGCGAGAGAGCGAGAGACAGAGAGAGCGGCGAGAGAGAGAGAGACAGAGAGAGCGGCGAGAGAGAGAGACACAAAGAGAGCGGCGAGAGAGAGAGAGACACAGAGAGAGACACAAAGAGAGCGGCGAGAGAGAGACACAAAGATAGCGGCGAGAGAAAGAAGCGAGAGAGAGAGGCACAGAGAGAGCGGCGAGAGAGGCACAGAGAGCGGCGAGAGAAAGACGCGAGAGAGAGGCACAGAGAGAGCGGCGAGAGAGAGACAGAGAGAGCGGCGAGAGAGACACAGAGCGGCGAGAGAGAGACACACAGCGGCGAGAGAGCGAGAGACAGAGAGAGCGGCGAGAGAGAGACACACAGAGCCCGCGATAGAGAGAGACACACAGAGCGGCGAGAAGAGAGAGAGACAGAGAGAGCGGCGAGAGAGAGAGACACAGAGAGAGACACAAAGAGAGCGGCGAGAGAGACACAGAGAGAGCGGTGAGAGAGACACAGAGAGAGCGGCACAGAGAGAGCGGCGAGAGAGAGACACAGAGAGAGCGGCGAGAGAGAGACACAGAGAGAGCGGCGAGAGAGAGAGACACAGAGAGAGCGGCGAGAGAGAGACACAGAGAGAGCGGCGAGAGAGAGACACAGAGAGAGCGGCGAGAGAGAGACACAGAGAGAGCGGCGAGAGAGAGAGACACAGAGAGAGCGGCGAGAGAGAGACACAGAGAGGGCCGAGTGAGAGACACAGAGAGAGCGGCGAGAGAGAGACACAGAGAGCGGCGAGAGAGAGACACAGAGCGGCGAGAGAGAGAGACACCGAGAGAGCGGCGAGAGAGAGACACCGATGAGAGAGCGGCGAGAGAGACACAGAGAGAGAGACACAGAGAGAGAGACACAGAGAGAGAGACACAGAGAGAGAGACACAGAGAGAGAGACACAGAGAGAGAGACACAGAGAGAGAGACACAGAGAGAGAGACACAGAGAGAGACACACAGAGAGAGAGACACACAGAGAGAGAGAGACACACAGAGAGAGAGACACACAGAGAGAGAGACACACAGAGAGAGAGACACACAGAGAGAGAGACACACAGAGAGAGACACAGAGAGAGAGACACAGAGAGAGAGACACAGAGAGAGAGACACAGAGAGAGAGACACAGAGAGAGAGACACAGAGAGAGAGACACAGAGAGAGAGACACAGAGAGAGAGACACAGAGAGAGAGACACAGAGAGAGAGACACAGAGAGAGAGACACAGAGAGAGAGACACAGAGAGAGAGAGACACAGAGAGAGAGACACAGAGAGAGAGACACCGAGAGCGGGCGATGAGAGAGACACCGAGAGAGACAGAGAGAGCGGCGAGAGAGAGAGAGACACAGAGAGAGCGGCAAGAGAAAGACGCGAGAGAGAGACACAGAGAGCGGGCGAGATGAGAGACACGGAGAGAGCGGCGAGAGAGAGACACGGAGAGAGCGGCGAGAGAGAGAGACACGGAGAGAGCGGCGAGAGAGAGACACGGAGAAGAAGCGGCGAGAGAGAGAAACGAGAGTGAGAGCGGCGAGAGAGAGACACCGAGAGAGACAGAGAGAGCGGCGAGAGAGAGACACAGAAGAGAGCGGCGAGAGAGAGACAGAGAGAGCGGCGAGAGAGAGACAGAGAGAGCGGCGAGAGAGACAGAGAGAGCGGCGAGAGAGAGAGGGACACAGAGAGAGCGCGAGAGAAAGACGCGAGACAGAGGCACAGAGAGAGCGGCGAGACAGAGACACAGAGAGCGGCGAGAGAGAGACACAAGAGAGAGCGGCGAGAGAGACACAGAGAGAGCGGCGAGAGAGAGACACAGAGCGGCGAGAGAGAGACACAGAGAGAGCGGCGAGAGAGGGACACACGGAGCGGCGAGAGAGGGACACACGGATCGAGAGCGGCGAGAGAGAGACACAACGGAGCGGCGAGAGAGAGACAGAGAGAGAGTGTCGAGAGAGGGACACACAGAGCGGCGAGAGAGAGACACAGAGAGCGGCGAGAGAGAGGCACAGAGAGAACGACGAGAGAGAGGCACAGAGAGCGGCGAGAGAGAGACACGAGAGAGCGGCGAGAGAGAGACACAGAGAGCGGCGAGAGAGAGACAGGCGAGAGAGAGACACAAAGAGAGCGGCGAGAGAGAGACACAGTCAGAGCGGCGAGAGAGCGACACGGAGAGAGCGGCGAGAGAGCGACACAGAGAGAGCGGCGATGAGAGGGACACAGAGAGAGCGGCGAGAGAGGGACACAGAGAGAGCGGCGAGAGAGGGGACACAGAGAGAGCGGCGAGAGAGCGACACAGAGAGAGCGGCGAGGAGAGCGACACAGAGAGAGCGGCGAGAGAGAGACACAGAGAGAGCGGCGAGAGAGAGACACAGAGAGAGCGGCGAGAGAGAGACACGGAGAGAGACACAGAGAGAGCGGCGAAGAGAGAGACACGGAGAGAGCGGCGAGAGAGAGACACCGAGAGAGACACAGAGAGAGCGGTGAGAGAGAGACACGGAGAGAGCGGCGAGAGAGAGACACGGACAGAGCGGCGAGACAGAGACACAGAGAGCGGTGAGAGAGAGACACAGAGAGAGCGGCGAGAGAGAGACACAGAGAGAGCGGCGAGAGAGAGACACGGAGAGAGACACAGAGAGAGCGGCGAGAGAGAGACACGGAGAGAGCGGCGAGAGAGAGACACCGAGAGAGGACACAGAGAGAGCGGTGAGAGAGAGACACGGAGAGAGCGGCGAGAGAGAGACACGGACAGAGCGGCGAGACAGAGACACAGAGAGCGGTGAGAGAGATACACAGAGAGAGCGCCCGAGAGAGAGACACCGAGAGAGCGGCGAGAGAGAGACACCGAGAGAGCGGCGAGAGAGAGACACAGAGAGAGCAGCGAGAGAGAGACACCGAGAGAGCAGCGAGAGAGAGAGACAGAGAGAGCGGCGAGAGAGCGACACCGAGAGAGCGGCGAAGAGAGAGACAGGCGAGAGAGAGACACAGAGAGCGGCGAGAGAGAGACACAGAGAGCGGCGAGAGAGAGACACAGAGAGCGGCGAGAGAGAGACACCAGAGAGCGGCTGAGAGAGAGACACAGAGAGCGGCGAGAGAGAGACACAGAGAGCGGCGAGAGAGAGACACAGAGAGCGGCGAGAGAGAGACACAGAGAGCGGCGAGAGAGAGACACAGAGAGAGAGACACAGAGAGAGAGACAGAGAGAGAGAGAGACAGAGAGAGAGACAAGAGAGAGAGAGAGACAGAGAGAGAGAGAGACAGAGAGAGAGAGACACAGAGAGAGAGAGACACAGAGAGAGAGACACAGAGAGAGAGACACAGAGAGAGAGACACAGAGAGAGAGACACAGAGAGAGAGACACAGCGAGAGAGACACAGAGAGAGTGGCAAGAGAGAGACACAGAGAGAGCGGTGAGAGAGAGACACAGAGAGAGCGGCGAGAGAGAGACACAGAGCGGCGAGAGAGAGAGACACACAGAGCGGCGAGAGGCTGACACAGAGACAGAGGGAGAGGCTGACACAGAGAGAGCGGCGAGAGGCGGACACAGAGACAGAGGGAGAGGCGGACACAGAGGGAGAGGCTGACACAGAGACAGAGGGAGAGGCTGACACAGAGACAGAGGGAGAGGCTGACACACAGAGAGAGAGGGAGAGGCGGACACAGAGAGAGAGGGAGAGGGTGACACAGAGACAGAGGGAGAGGCGGACACAGAGACAGAGGGAGAGGCGGACACAGAGAGAGAGGGAGAGGCGGACAGAGAGAGAGAGGGAGAGGCGGACACAGAGACAGAGGGAGAGGCGGACACAGAGAGAGAGGGAGAGGCGGACACAGAGAGAGAGGGAGAGGCGGACACAGAGAGAGAGGGAGAGGCGGACACAGAGACAGAGGGAGAGGGAGAGGCGGACACAGAGACAGAGGGAGAGGGAGAGGCGGACACAGAGACAGAGGGAGAGGGTGACACAGAGAGAGAGGGAGAGGGAGACACCGAGACAGAGGGAGACACAGAGGGAAAGGGTGACACAGAGGGAGAGGGTGACACAGAGACAGAGGGGGAAGGAGACACCGAGACAGAGGGAGAGGCGGACACAGAGACAGAGGGAGAGGGTGACACAGACAGAGGGAGAGGGTGACACAGACAGAGGGAGAGGCGGACACAGAGACAGAGGCGGACACAGAGACAGAGGCGGACACAGAGGACAGAGGCGGACACAGAGACAGAGGCGGACACAGAGGGAGAGGGAGAGGGAGAGACGGACACAGAGACAGAGGGAGAGGCGGACACAGAGACAGAGGGAGAGGCGGACACAGAGACAGAGGGAGAGGCGGACACAGAGACAGAGGGAGAGGCTGACAGAGAGACACAGGGAGAGGCGGACAGAGAGACAGAGGGAGAGGCGGACACAGAGACAGAGAGAGAGGGTGACACAGAGACAGAGGGAGAGGCGGACACAGAGACAGAGGGAGAGGCGGACACAGAGACAGAGACAGAGGGAGAGGGTGACACAGAGACAGGGAGAGGCGGACACAGAGACAGAGACAGAGTGAGAGGGTGACACAGAGACAGAGGGGAGAGGCGGACAGAGAGGACAGAGGGAGAGGGAGACACAGAGACAGAGGGAGAGGGAGACACAGAGACAGAGGGAGAGGGAGACACAGAGACAGAGACAGAGGGGAGACACAGAGACAGAGGGAGAGGGAGACACAGAGACAGAGGGAGAGGCGGACACAGAGACAGAGGGAGAGGCGGACACAGAGACAGAGGGAGAGGCGGACACAGAGACAGAGGGAGAGGCGGACACAGAGACAGAGGAGAGGCGGACACAGAGACAGAGGGAGAGGCGGACACAGAGACAGAGGGAGAGGCGGACACAGAGACAGAGGGAGAGGCGGACACAGAGACAGAGGGAGAGGCGGACACAGAGACAGAGGGAGAGGCGGACACAGAGACAGAGGGAGAGGCGGGGACAGAGACAGAGGGAGAGGCGGGGGACAGAGACAGAGGGAGAGGCGGGGACAGAGACAGAGGGAGAGGCGGGGACAGAGACAGAGGGAGAGGCGGGGACAGAGACAGAGGGAGAGGCGGGGACAGAGACAGAGGGAGAGGCGGACACAGAGACAGAGGGAGAGGCGGACACAGAGACAGAGGGAGAGGCGGACACAGAGACAGAGGGAGAGGCGGACAGAGAGACAGAGGGAGAGGCGGACACAGAGACAGAGGGAGAGGCGGACACAGAGACAGAGGGAGAGGCGGACACAGAGACAGAGGGAGAGGCGGACACAGAGACAGAGGGAGAGGCGGACACAGAGACAGAGGGAGAGGCGGACACAGAGACAGAGGGAGAGGCGGACACAGAGACAGAGGGGAGAGGCGGGGACAGAGACAGAGGGAGAGGCGGGGACAGAGACAGAGGGAGAGGCGGACACAGAGACAGAGGGAGAGGCGGGGACAGAGACAGAGGGAGAGGCGGGGGACAGAGACAGAGGGAGAGGCGGGGACAGAGACAGAGGAGAGGCGGACACAGAGACAGAGGGAGAGGCGGACACAGAGACAGAGGGAGAGGCGGACAGAGAGAGAGAGGGAGAGGCGGACAGAGAGAGAGAGGGAGAGGCGGACAGAGAGAGAGAGGGAGAGGCGGACACAGAGACAGAGGGAGAGGCGGTCACAGAGACAGAGGGAGAGGCGGACACAGAGACAGAGGGAGAGAGAGGACACAGAGACAGAGGGAGAGGCGGACACAGAGACAGAGGGAGAGGCGGACACGAGACAGAGGGAGAGGCGGGACACAGACAGAGGGAGAGGCGGACACAGAGACAGAGGGAGAGGCGGACACAGAGACAGAGGGAGAGGCGGACACAGAGACAGAGGGAGAGGCGGGGACAGAGGGAGAGGGAGAGGCGGGGACAGAGGGAGAGGGAGAGGCGGGGACAGAGGGAGAGGGAGAGGCGGGGACAGAGGGAGAGGGAGAGGCGGGGACAGAGGGGAGAGGGAGAGGCGGACACAGAGAGAGAGGGAGAGGCGGGACACAGAGAGAGAGGGAGAGGCGGACACAGAGAGAGAGGGAGAGGCGGACACAGAGAGAGAGGGAGAGGCGGACACAGAGAGAGAGGGAGAGGCGGACACAGAGAGAGAGGGAGAGGCGGACACAGAGACAGAGGGAGAGGCGGACACAGAGACAGAGGGAGAGGCGGACACAGAGACAGAGGGAGAGGGAGAGGCGGACACAGACAGAGGGAGAGGGTGACACAGAGAGAGAGGGAGAGGGAGACACAGAGACAGAGGGAGACACAGAGGGAGAGGGTGACACCGAGACAGAGGGAGAGGCGGACACAGAGACAGAGGGAGAGGGAGAGACAGAGGGAGAGGCTGACACAGAGACAGAGGGAGAGGCTGACAGAGAGACAGAGGGAGAGGGAGAGAGAGAGACAGAGGGAGAGGCGGACACAGAGACAGAGGGAGAGGCGGACACAGAGACAGAGACAGAGGCGGACACAGAGACAGAGACAGAGGGAGAGGGAGAGACAGAGGGAGAGGCGGACACAGAGACAGAGGGAGAGGCGGACAGAGAGACAGAGGGAGAGGCTGACAGAGAGACAGAGGGAGAGGCGGACAGAGAGACAGAGGGAGAGGCGGACACAGAGACAGAGGAAGAGGGAGAGGCGGACAGAGAGACAGAGGGAGAGGCGGACAGAGAGACAGAGGGAGAGAGAGGCGGACAGAGAGACAGAGGGAGAGGCGGACAGAGAGACAGAGGGAGAGGCGGACAGAGAGACAGAGGGAGAGGCGGACACAGAGACAGAGGGAGAGGCGGACACAGAGACAGAGGGAGAGGCGGACACAGAGACAGAGGGAGAGTCGGACACAGAGACAGAGGGAGAGGGAGACACAGAGACAGAGGGAGAGGCGGACACAGAGACAGAGGGAGAGGCGGACACAGAGGGAGAGGGAGAGGCGGACACAGAGGGAGAGGGAGAGGCGGACACAGAGACAGAGGGAGAGGCGGACACAGAGACAGAGGGAGAGGCGGACACAGAGACAGAGGGAGAGGCGGACACAGAGACAGAGGGAGAGGCGGACACAGAGACAGAGGGAGAGGCGGACACAGAGACAGAGGGAGAGGCGGACACAGAGACAGAGGGAGAGGCGGACACAGAGACAGAGGGAGAGGCGGACACAGAGACAGAGGGAGAGGCGGACACAGAGACAGAGGGAGAGGCGGACACAGAGACAGAGGGAGAGGCGGACACAGAGACAGAGGGAGAGGCGGACACAGAGACAGAGGGAGAGGCGGACACAGAGACAGAGGGAGAGGGAGACACAGAGACAGAGGGAGAGGGGGACACAGAGACAGAGGGAGAGGCGGGACACAGAGACAGAGGGAGAGGCGGACACAGAGACAGAGGGAGAGGCGGACACAGAGACAGAGGGAGAGGCGGACACAGAGACAGAGGGAGAGGCGGACACAGAGACAGAGGGAGAGGCGGACACAGAGACAGAGGGAGAGGCGGACACAGAGACAGAGGGAGAGGCGGACACAGAGACAGAGGGAGAGGCGGACACAGAGACAGAGGGAGAGGCGGACACAGAGACAGAGGGAGAGGCGGACACAGAGACAGAGGGAGAGGCGGACACAGAGAGACAGAGTGAGAGGCGGACACAGAGAGACAGAGTGAGAGGCGGACACAGAGACAGAGGGAGAGGGGGGACACAAAGACAGAGCGAGAGGGGGACACAGAGACAGAGGGAGAGGCGGACACAGAGACAGAGGAAGAGGGAGAGGCGGACACAGAGACAGACGGAGAGGGAGAGGCGGACACAGAGACAGAGGGAGAGGCGGACAGAGAGACAGAGAGAGAGGCGGACAGAGAGACAGAGGGAGAGGCGGACACAGAGGGAGAGGGAGAGGCGGACACAGAGACAGAGGGAGAGGGTGACACAGAGGGAGAGGGAGAGGGTGACACAGAGGGAGAGGGAGAGGCGGACACAGAGGGAGAGGGAGAGGCGGACAGAGAGACAGAGGGAGAGGGTGACACAGAGGGAGAGGCGGACAGAGAGACAGAGGGAGAGGGTGACACCGAGGTAGAGGCGGACACAGAGAGAGAGGGAGAGGCGGACACAGAGACAGAGGGAGAGGCGGACACAGAGACAGAGGGAGAGGGAGAATGAGACACAGAGACAGAGGGAGAGGCGGACACAGAGAGAGAGGCGGACACAGAGTGACAGAGGGACAGGCGGACACAGAGACAGAGGGAGAGGGTGACACAGAGACAGAGGGAGAGGCGGACACAGAGACAGAGGGAGAGGCGGACACAGAGACAGAGGGAGAGGCGGACGAGGGAGAGGCGGACACAGAGACAGAGGGAGAGGCGGACACAGACAGAGGGAGAGGCGGACACAGACAGAGGGAGAGGCGGACACAGAGACAGAGGGAGAGGGGGACACAGAGACAGAGGGAGAGGGGGACACAGAGACAGAGGGAGAGGGGGACACAGAGACAGAGGGAGAGGGGGACACAGAGACAGAGGGAGAGGGGGGACACAGAGACAGAGGGAGAGGCGGGACACAGAGACAGAGGGAGAGGCGGACACAGAGACAGAGGGAGAGGCGGACACAGAGACAGAGGGAGAGGCGGACACAGAGACAGAGGGAGAGGCGGACACAGAGACAGAGGGAGAGGCGGACACAGAGACAGAGGGAGAGGCGGACACAGAGACAGAGGGAGAGGGAGACACAGAGACAGAGGGAGAGGCGGACAGAGAGACAGAGGGAGACACAGAGACAGAGGGAGAGGCGGACACAGAGACAGAGGGAGAGGCGGACAGAGAGACAGAGGGAGAGGCGGACAGAGAGACAGAGGGAGAGGGGGACACAGAGACAGAGGGAGAGGCGGACACAGAGACAGAGGGAGAGGCGGACACAGAGACAGAGGGAGAGGCGGACACAGAGACAGAGGGAGAGGCGGACACAGAGACAGAGGGAGAGGCGGACACAGAGACAGAGGGAGAGGCGGACACAGAGACAGAGGGAGAGGCGGACACAGAGACAGAGGGAGAGGCGGACACAGAGACAGAGGGAGAGAGAGAGACAGAGGGAGAGGCGGACACAGAGACAGAGGGAGAGGCGGACACAGAGACAGAGGGAGAGGCGGACACCGAGAGAGAGAGTGAGAGGCGGACACAGAGACAGAGGGAGAGGGGGGACACAAAGACAGAGCGAGAGGGGGACACAGAGACAGAGGGAGAGGCGGACACAGAGACAGAGGAAGAGGGAGAGGCGGACACAGAGACAGACGGAGAGGCGGACACAGAGACAGAGGGAGAGGCGGACACAGAGACAGAGGGAGAGGCGGACACAGAGACAGAGGGAGAGGCGGACACAGAGACAGAGGGAGAGGCGGACACAGAGACAGAGGGAGAGGCGGACACAGAGACAGAGGGAGAGGCGGACACAGAGACAGAGGGAGAGGCGGACACAGAGACAGAGGGAGAGGCGGACACAGAGACAGAGGGAGAGGCGGACACAGAGACAGAGGGAGAGGCGGACACAGAGACAGAGGGAGAGGCGGACACAGAGACAGAGGGAGAGGCGGACACAGAGACAGAGGGAGAGGCGGACACAGAGACAGAGGGAGAGGCGGACACAGAGACAGAGGGAGAGGCGGACACAGAGACAGAGGGAGAGGCGGACACAGAGACAGAGGGAGAGGCGGACACAGAGACAGAGGGAGAGGCGGACACAGAGACAGAGGGAGAGGCGGACACAGAGACAGAGGGAGAGGCGGACACAGAGACAGAGGGAGAGGCGGACACAGAGACAGAGGGAGAGAGAGAGACAGAGGGAGAGGCGGACACAGAGAGACAGAGTGAGAGGCGGACACAGAGAGACAGAGTGAGAGGCGGACACAGAGAGACAGAGTGAGAGGCGGACACAGAGAGACAGAGGGAGAGGCGGACACAGAGACAGAGGAAGAGGGAGAGGCGGACACAGAGACAGACGGAGAGGGAGAGGCGGACACAGAGACAGAGGGAGAGGCGGACAGAGAGACAGAGAGAGAGGCGGACAGAGAGACAGAGGGAGAGGCGGACACAGAGGGAGAGGGAGAGGCGGACACAGAGACAGAGGGAGAGGGTGACACAGAGGGAGAGGGAGAGGCGGACACAGAGGGAGAGGGAGAGGCGGACAGAGAGACAGAGGGAGAGGGTGACACAGAGGGAGAGGCGGACAGAGAGACAGAGGGAGAGGGTGACACCGAGGTAGAGGCGGACACAGAGAGAGAGGGAGAGGCGGACACAGAGACAGAGGGAGAGGCGGACACAGAGACAGAGGGAGAGGGAGAATGAGACACAGAGACAGAGGGAGAGGCGGACACAGAGAGAGAGGCGGACACAGAGTGACAGAGGGAGAGGCGGACACAGAGACAGAGGGAGAGGGTGACACAGAGACAGAGGGAGAGGCGGACACAGAGACAGAGGGAGAGGCGGACACAGAGACAGAGGGAGAGGCGGACACAGAGACAGAGGGAGAGGCGGACACAGACAGAGGGAGAGGCGGACACAGACAGAGGGAGAGGCGGACACAGAGACAGAGGGAGAGGGGGACACAGAGACAGAGGGAGAGGGGGACACAGAGACAGAGGGAGAGGGGGACACAGAGACAGAGGGAGAGGGGGACACAGAGACAGAGGGAGAGGCGGACACAGAGACAGAGGGAGAGGCGGACACAGAGACAGAGGGAGAGGCGGACACAGAGACAGAGGGAGAGGCGGACACAGAGACAGAGGGAGAGGCGGACACAGAGACAGAGGGAGAGGCGGACACAGAGACAGAGGGAGAGGCGGACACAGAGACAGAGGGAGAGAGAGAGACAGAGGGAGAGGCGGACACAGAGACAGAGGGAGAGGCGGACACAGAGACAGAGGGAGAGGCGGACACAGAGAGACAGAGTGAGAGGCGGACACAGAGACAGAGGGAGAGGGGGGACACAAAGACAGAGCGAGAGGGGGACACAGAGACAGAGGGAGAGGCGGACACAGAGACAGAGGAAGAGGGAGAGGCGGACACAGAGACAGACGGAGAGGGAGAGGCGGACACGGAGACAGAGGGAGAGGCGGACAGAGGGAGAGGGAGAGACAGAGGGAGAGGCGGACAGAGAGACAGAGAGAGAGGCGGACAGAGAGACAGAGGGAGAGGCGGACACAGAGGGAGAGGCGGACAGAGAGACAGAGGGAGAGGCGGACACAGAGACAGAGGGAGAGGCGGACACAGAGACAGAGGGAGAGGCGGACACAGAGACAGAGGGAGAGGCGGACACAGAGACAGAGGGAGAGGCGGACACAGACAGAGGGAGAGGCGGACACAGAGACAGAGGGAGAGGGGGACACAGAGACAGAGGGAGAGGGGGATACAGAGACAGAGGGAGAGGGGGACACAGAGACAGAGGGAGAGGGGGACACAGAGACAGAGGGAGAGGGGGACACAGAGACAGAGGGAGAGGGGGACACAGAGACAGAGGGAGAGGCGGACACAGAGACAGAGGGAGAGGCGGACACAGAGACAGAGGGAGAGGCGGACACAGAGACAGAGGGAGAGGCAGAGACAGAGACAGAGGGAGAGGCGGACACAGAGAGAGAGGGAGACACAGAGACAGAGGGAGAGGGAGACACAGAGACAGAGGGAGAGGGAGACACAGAGACAGAGGGAGAGGGGGACACAGAGACAGAGCGAGAGGCGGACACAGAGACAGAGCGAGAGGGAGACACAGAGACAGAGGGAGAGGCGGACACAGAGACAGAGGGAGAGGCGGACACAGAGACAGAGGGAGAGGCGGACAATGAGACAGAGACAGAGGGAGAGGCGGACACAGAGACAGAGGGAGAGGGAGAGGCGGACACAGAGACAGAGGGAGACACAGAGACAGAGGGAGAGGCGGACACAGAGACAGAGGGAGAGGGAGACACAGAGACAGAGGGAGAGGGTGACACAGAGACAGAGGGAGAGGGTGACACAGAGACAGAGGGAGAGGGTGACACAGAGACAGAGGGAGAGGGTGACACAGAGACAGAGGGAGAGGCGGACACAGAGACAGAGACAGAGGGAGAGGCGGACACAGAGACAGAGGGAGAGGCGGACACAGAGACAGAGGGAGAGGCGGACACAGAGACAGAGGGAGAGGCGGACACAGAGACAGAGGGAGAGGCGGACACAGAGACAGAGGGAGAGGCGGACACAGAGACAGAGGGAGAGGCGGACACAGAGACAGAGGGAGAGGCGGACACAGAGACAGAGGGAGAGGGGGACACAGAGACAGAGGGAGAGGGGGACACAGAGACAGAGGGAGAGGGGGACACAGAGACAGAGGGAGAGGCGGACACAGAGACAGAGGGAGAGGCGGACACAGAGACAGAGGGAGAGGCGGACACAGAGACAGAGGGAGAGGGAGACACAGAGACAGAGGGTGACACAGAGACAGAGAGAGAGGCGGACACAGAGATAGAGGGAGAGGGGGACACAGAGACAGAGGGAGAGGCGGACACAGAGACAGAGGGAGAGGCGGACACAGAGACAGAGCGAGAGGGAGACACAGAGACAGAGCGAGAGGGAGACACAGAGACAGAGGGAGAGGCGGACACAGAGACAGAGGGAGAGGGAGAGGCGGACACAGAGACAGAGACGGACACAGAGACAGAGGGAGAGGCGGACACAGAGACAGAGGGAGAGGCGGACACAGAGACAGAGGGAGAGGCGGACACAGAGACAGAGGGAGAGGCGGACACAGAGACAGAGGGAGAGGCGGACACAGAGGGAGAGGCGGACACAGAGGGAGAGGGGGACACAGACACAGAGACAGAGGGAGAGGTGGACACAGACAGAGGGAGAGGGAGAGGGTGACACAGAGAGAGAGGGAGAGGGAGAGACAGAGGGAGAGGCGGACACAGAGACAGAGGGAGAGGCGGACACAGAGACAGAGGGAGAGGGAGACACAGAGACAGAGGGAAAGGCGGACACAGAGACAGAGGGAAAGGCGGACACAGAGACAGAGGGAGAGGCGGACACAGAGACAGAGGGAGAGGCGGACACAGAGACAGAGGGAGAGGCGGACACAGAGACAGAGGGAGAGGCGGACACAGAGACAGAGGGAGAGGCGGACACAGAGACAGAGGGAGAGGCGGACACAGAGACAGAGGGAGAGGCGGACACAGAGACAGAGAGAGAGGGAGAGGCGGACACAGAGACAGAGAGAGAGGGAGAGGCGGACACAGAGACAGAGACAGAGGGAGAGACGGAGACAGAGACAGAGGGAGAGGCTGACACAGAGACAGAGGGAGAGGCTGACACAGAGACAGAGGGAGAGGGTGAGACAGAGGGAGAGGCGGACACCGAGACAGAGGGAGAGGCGGACACCGAGACAGAGGGAGAGGCGGACACCGAGACAGAGGGAGAGGCGGACACCGAGACAGAGGGAGAGGCGGACACAGAGACAGAGCGAGAGGGAGAGACAGAGGGAGAGGCGGACACAGAGACAGAGGGAGAGGCTGACACAGAGACAGAGGGAGAGGCGGACACAGAGACAGAGCGAGAGGGAGAGACAGAGGGAGAGGCGGACACAGAGACAGAGGGAGAGGCGGACACAGAGACAGAGGGAGAGGCGGACACAGAGACAGAGGGAGAGGCGGACACAGAGACAGAGGGAGAGGCGGACACAGAGACAGAGGGAGAGGCGGACACAGAGACAGAGGGAGAGGCGGACACAGAGACAGAGGGAGAGGCGGACACAGAGACAGAGGGAGAGGCGGACACAGAGACAGAGGGAGAGGCGGACACAGAGACAGAGGGAGAGGGTGACACAGAGACAGAGGGAGAGGGTGACACAGAGACAGAGGGAGAGGCGGACACAGAGACAGAGGGAGAGGCGGACACAGAGACAGAGGGAGAGGCGGACACAGAGACAGAGACAGAGGGAGAGGCGGACACAGAGACAGAGGGAGAGGGAGAGGCGGACACAGAGACAGAGGGAGAGGGAGAGGCGGACACAGAGACAGAGGGAGACACAGAGACAGAGTGTGACACAGAGACAGAGGGAGAGGCGGACAGAGAGACAGAGGGAGAGGCGGACAGAGAGACAGAGGGAGAGGCGGACAGAGAGACAGAGGGAGAGGCGGACAGAGAGACAGAGGGAGAGGCGGACACAGAGACAGAGGGAGAGGCGGACACAGAGACAGAGGGAGAGGCGGACACAGAGACAGAGGGAGAGGCGGACACAGAGACAGAGGGAGAGGCGGACACAGAGACAGAGGGAGAGGCGGACACAGAGACAGAGGGAGAGGCGGACACAGAGACAGAGGGAGAGGGTGACACAGAGACAGAGGGAGAGGCGGACACAGAGACAGAGGGAGAGGCGGACACAGAGACAGAGGGAGAGGCGGACACAGAGACAGAGACAGAGGGAGAGGCGGACACAGAGACAGAGGGAGAGGGAGAGGCGGACACAGAGACAGAGGGAGAGGGAGAGGCGGACACAGAGACAGAGGGAGACACAGAGACAGAGAGAGAGGGTGACACAGAGACAGAGGGAGAGGCGGACAGAGAGACAGAGGGAGACACAGAGACAGAGGGAGAGGCGGACACAGAGACAGAGGGAGAGGCGGACAGAGAGACAGAGGGAGAGGCGGACACAGAGGGAGAGGGAGAGGCGGACAGAGAGACAGAGGGAGAGGCGGACAGAGAGACAGAGGGAGAGGCGGACAGAGAGACAGAGGGAGAGGCGGACAGAGAGACAGAGGGAGAGGCGGACAGAGAGACAGAGGGAGAGGCGGACAGAGAGACAGAGGGAGAGGCGGACAGAGAGACAGAGGGAGAGGCGGACAGAGAGACAGAGGGAGAGGCGGACAGAGAGACAGAGGGAGAGGCGGACACAGAGACAGAGGGTGAGGCGGACACAGAGACAGAGGGAGACGGTGACACAGAGACAGAGAGAGAGGGTGACACAGAGACAGAGGAGAGGGAGACACAGAGACAGAGGGAGAGGCGGACACAGAGACAGAGGGAGAGGGTGACACAGAGACAGAGGGAGAGGCGGACACAGAGACAGAGGGAGAGGCGGACACAGAGACAGAGGGAGAGGCGGACACAGAGACAGAGGGAGAGGCGGACACAGAGACAGAGGGAGAGGCGGACACAGAGACAGAGGGAGAGGCGGACACAGAGACAGAGGGAGAGGGAGACACAGAGACAGAGGGAGAGGGAGACACAGAGACAGAGGGAGAGGCGGACACAGAGACAGTGGGAGAGGCGGACACAGAGAGAGGGAGAGGCGGACAGAGAGACAGAGGGAGAGGCGGACAGAGAGACAGAGGGAGAGGCGGACAGAGAGACAGAGGGAGAGGCGGACACAGAGACAGAGGGAGAGGCGGACACAGAGACAGAGGGAGAGGCGGACACAGAGACAGAGGGAGAGGCGGACACAGAGACAGTGGGAGAGGCGGACACAGAGACAGTGTGAGAGGCGGACAGAGAGACAGAGGGAGAGGCGGACACAGAGACAGAGGGAGAGGCGGACACAGAGACAGAGGGAGAGGGTGACACAGAGACAGAGGGAGAGGGTGACACAGAGACAGAGGGAGAGGCGGACACAGAGACAGAGGGAGAGGCGGACACCGAGACAGAGGGAGAGGCGGACACCGAGACAGAGGGAGAGGCGGACACCGAGACAGAGGGAGAGGCGGACACAGAGACAGAGCGAGAGGGAGAGACAGAGGGAGAGGCGGACACAGAGACAGAGGGAGAGGCTGACACAGAGACAGAGGGAGAGGCGGACACAGAGACAGAGCGAGAGGGAGAGACAGAGGGAGAGGCGGACACAGAGACAGAGGGAGAGGCGGACACAGAGACAGAGGGAGAGGCGGACACAGAGACAGAGGGAGAGGCGGACACAGAGACAGAGGGAGAGGCGGACACAGAGACAGAGGGAGAGGCGGACACAGAGACAGAGGGAGAGGCGGACACAGAGACAGAGGGAGAGGCGGACACAGAGACAGAGGGAGAGGCGGACACAGAGACAGAGGGAGAGGCGGACACAGAGACAGAGGGAGAGGCGGACACAGAGACAGAGGGAGAGGCGGACACAGAGACAGAGGGAGAGGCGGACACAGAGACAGAGGGGAGAGGCGGACACAGAGAGAGAGGGAGAGGCGGACACAGAGACAGAGGGAGAGGCGGACACAGAGACAGAGACAGAGGGAGAGGCGGACACAGAGACAGAGACAGAGGGAGAGGCGGACACAGAGACAGAGGGAGAGGGAGAGGCGGACACAGAGACAGAGGGAGAGGCGGACACAGAGACAGAGGGAGAGGCGGAGACAGAGGAGAGGGAGAGGCGGACACAGAGACAGAGGAGAGGGAGAGGCGGACACAGAGACAGAGGGAGAGGGAGAGGCGGACACAGAGACAGAGGGAGACACAGAGACAGAGGGAGAGGCGGACAGAGAGACAGAGGGAGACACAGAGACAGAGTGTGACACAGAGACAGAGGGAGAGGCGGACACAGAGACAGAGGGAGAGGCGGACACAGAGACAGAGGGAGACGGTGACACAGAGACAGAGAGAGAGGGTGACACAGAGACAGAGGGAGAGGCGGACAGAGAGACAGAGGGAGACACAGAGACAGAGGGAGAGGCGGACACAGAGACAGAGGGAGAGGCGGACACAGAGACAGAGGGAGAGGCGGACAGAGAGACAGAGGGAGAGGCGGGCAGAGAGACAGAGGGAGAGGCGGACAGAGAGACAGAGGGAGAGGCGGACAGAGAGACAGAGGGAGAGGCGGACAGAGAGACAGAGGGAGAGGCGGACAGAGAGACAGAGGGAGAGGCGGACAGAGAGACAGAGGGAGAGGCGGACAGAGAGACAGAGGGAGAGGCGGACAGAGAGACAGAGGGAGAGGCGGACAGAGAGACAGAGGGAGAGGCGGACAGAGAGACAGAGGGAGAGGCGGACAGAGAGACAGAGGGAGAGGCGGACAGAGAGAGAGGCGGACAGAGAGACAGAGGGAGAGGCGGACAGAGAGACAGAGGGAGAGGCGGACAGAGAGACAGAGGGAGAGGCGGACACAGAGACAGAGGGAGATGGTGACACAGAGACAGAGGGAGAGGCGGACACAGAGACAGAGGGAGAGGCGGACACAGAGACAGAGGGTGAGGCGGACACAGAGACAGAGGGAGACGGTGACACAGAGACAGAGAGAGAGGGTGACACAGAGACAGAGGGAGAGGGTGACACAAGAGACAGAGGGAGAGGCGGACACAGAGACAGAGGGAGAGGCGGACACAGAGACAGAGGGAGAGGCGGACACAGAGACAGAGGGAGAGGCGGACACAGAGACAGAGGGAGGCGGACACAGAGACAGAGGGAGAGGCGGACACAGAGACAGAGGGAGAGGCGGACACAGAGACAGAGGGAGAGGCGGACAGAGAGACAGAGGGAGAGGCGGACACAGAGACAGAGGGAGAGGCGGACACAGAGACAGTGGGAGAGGGCGGACACAGAGAGAGGGAGAGGCGGACAGAGAGACAGAGGGAGAGGCGGACACAGAGACAGAGGGAGAGGCGGACACAGAGACAGAGGGAGAGGGTGACACAGAGACAGAGGGAGAGGGTGACAGAGAGACAGAGGGAGAGGCGGACACAGAGACAGAGGGAGAGGCGGACAGAGAGACAGAGGGAGAGGCGGACAGAGAGACAGAGGGAGAGGCGGACACAGAGAGACAGAGGGAGAGGCGGACACAGAGAGACAGAGGGAGAGGCGGACACAGAGACAGAGGGAGAGGCGGACACAGAGAGAGAGGGAGAGGCGGACACAGAGAGAGAGGGAGAGGCGGACACAGAGACAGAGGGAGAGGCGGACACAGAGACAGAGGGAGAGGCGGACACAGAGACAGAGGGAGAGGCGGACACAGAGACAGAGGGAGAGGGAGACACAGAGACAGAGGGAGAGGCGGACACAGAGACAGAGGGAGAGGCGGACACAGAGACAGAGGAGAGGCGGACACAGAGACAGAGGGAGAGGCGGACACAGAGACAGAGGGAGAGGGAGAGGCGGACACAGAGACAGAGGGAGACACAGAGACAGAGGGAGAGGCGGACACAGAGACAGAGGGAGAGGGTGACACAGACAGAGGGAGAGGCGGACACAGAGACAGAGGGAGAGGGTGACACAGAGACAGAGTGAGAGGCGGACAGAGAGACAGACGGAGAGGGAGACACAGAGACAGAGGGAGACAGAGAGAGAGGCGGACACAGAGACAGAGGGAGAGGGTGACACAGAGACAGAGGGAGAGGCGGACAGAGAGACAGAGGGAGAGGCGGACAGAGAGACAGAGGGAGAGGCGGACAGAGAGACAGAGGGAGAGGCGGACAGAGAGACAGAGGGAGAGGCGGACAGAGAGACAGAGGGAGAGGCGGACAGAGAGACAGAGGGAGAGGCGGACAGAGAGACAGAGGGAGAGGCGGACACAGAGACAGGGGGAGAGGCGGACACAGAGACAGGGGGAGAGGCGGACACAGAGACAGGGGGAGAGGCGGACACAGAGACAGGGGGAGAGGCGGACACAGAGACAGGGGGAGAGGCGGACACAGAGACAGGGGGAGAGGCGGACACAGAGACAGGGGGAGAGGCGGACACAGAGACAGGGGGAGAGGCGGACACAGAGACAGGGGGAGAGGCGGACACAGAGACAGAGGGAGAGGCGGACACAGAGACAGAGGGAGAGGCGGACACAGAGACAGAGGGAGAGGCGGACACAGAGACAGAGGGAGAGGCGGACACAGACAGAGGGAGAGGGGGACACAGAGACAGAGGGAGAGGGGGACACAGAGACAGAGGGAGAGGCGGACACAGAGACAGAGGGAGAGGCGGACACAGAGACAGAGGGAGAGGCGGACACAGAGACAGAGGGAGAGGCGGACACAGAGACAGAGGGAGAGGGTGACACAGAGACAGAGGGAGAGGGAGAGACAGAGGGAGAGGGAGACACAGAGACAGAGGGAGAGGCGGACACAGAGACAGACGGAGAGGGAGACACAGAGACAGAGGGAGACACAGAGACAGAGAGAGAGGCGGACAGAGAGACAGAGGGAGAGGCGGACACAGAGACAGAGGGAGAGGCGGACACAGAGACAGAGGGAGAGGCGGACACAGAGACAGGGGGAGAGGCGGACACAGAGACAGGGGGAGAGGCGGACACAGAGACAGGGGGAGAGGCGGACACAGAGACAGGGGGAGAGGCGGACAGAGACAGGGGGAGAGGCGGACACAGAGACAGGGGGAGAGGCGGACACAGAGACAGGGGGAGAGGCGGACACAGAGACAGGGGGAGAGGCGGACACAGAGACAGGGGGAGAGGCGGACACAGAGACGGGGGAGAGGCGGACACAGAGACAGGGGGAGAGGCGGACACAGAGACAGGGGGAGAGGCGGACACAGAGACAGGGGGAGAGGCGGACACAGAGACAGGGGGAGAGGCGGACACAGAGACAGGGGGAGAGGCGGACACAGAGACAGGGGGAGAGGCGGACACAGAGACAGGGGGAGAGGCGGACACAGAGACAGGGGGAGAGGCGGACACAGAGACAGGGGGAGAGGCGGACACAGAGACAGGGGGAGAGGCGGACACAGAAACAGGGGGAGAGGGTGACACAGAAACAGAGGGAGAGGCGGACACAGAGACAGAGGGAGAGGCGGACACAGAGACAGAGGGAGAGGCGGACACAGAGACAGAGGGAGAGGCGGACACAGAGACAGAGGGAGAGGCGGACACAGACAGAGGGAGAGGCGGACACAGAGACAGAGGGAGAGGGGGACACAGAGACAGAGGGAGAGGCGGACACAGAGACAGAGGGAGAGGCGGACACAGAGACAGAGGGAGAGGCGGACACAGAGACAGAGGGAGAGGGTGACACAGAGACAGAGGGAGAGGGTGACACAGAGACAGAGGGAGAGGGTGACACAGAGACAGAGGGAGAGGGTGACACAGAGACAGAGGGAGAGGGTGACACAGAGACAGAGGGAGAGGGTGACACAGAGACAGAGGGAGAGGGTGACACAGAGACAGAGGGAGAGGGTGACACAGAGACAGAGGGAGAGGGTGACACAGACACAGAGACAGAGGGAGAGGGTGACACAGACACAGAGACAGAGGGAGAGGGTGACACAGAGACAGAGGGAGAGGGATACACAGAGACAGAGGGAGAGGCGGACACAGAGACAGAGGGAGAGGCGGACACAGAGACAGAGGGAGAGGCGGACACAGAGACAGAGGAAGAGGCGGACACAGAGACAGAGACAGAGGGAGAGGCGGATAGGTATCAGGGGGGAATTCCAGTGCTTACTGAGGCAGCTGAAGGCACGGCCTCCAATGGCGGAGTGATGGGAATCGGGGATGCTTGAGAACCGGAATTGGAGGAGGGCAGAAATCTCGGAGGATTGTAGGAGGTTACAGAGATAGGGTAGGTTCTGGGGCTGGAGGAGGTTACAGAGATAGGGAGGGTTGTAGGGGCTGGAGGAGGTTACAGAGATAGGGTAGGTTCTGGGGCTGGAGGAGGTTACAGAGATAGGGAGGGTTGTAGGGGCTGGAGGAGGTTACAGAGATAGGGAGGGTTGTAGGGGTTGGAGGAGGTTACAGAGATAGGGAGGGTTGTAGGGGCTGGAGTAGGTTACAGAGATAGGGAGGGTTGTAGGGGCTGGAGGAGGTTACAGAGATAGGGAGGGTTGTCGGGCTGGAGGAGGTTACAGAGATAGGGAGGGTTGTAGGGGCAGCAGGAGGTGACAGAGATAGGGAGGGTTGGAGGAGGTTACAGAGATAGGGAGGGTTATAGGGACTGGAGGAGGTTACAGAGATAGGGAGGTTGTTGGGGCTGGAGGAGGTTACCGAGATAGGGAGGTTGTTGGGGCTGGAGGAGGTTACAGAGATAGGGAGGGTTGTCGGGGCTGGAGGAGGGTACAGAGATAGGGAGGGTTGTCGGGGCTGGAGGAGGGTACAGAGATAGGGAGGGTTGTCGTGTCTGGAGGAGGTTACAGAGATAGGGAGGGTACAGAGATAGGGAGGGTTGTCGGGGCTGGAGGAGGGTACAGAGATAGGGAGGGTTGTCGGGGTTGGAGGAGGTTACAGAGATAGGGAGGGTTGTCGGGGCTGGAGGAGGGTACAGAGATAGGGAGGGTTGTCGGGGCTGGAGGAGGTTACAGGGATAGGGAGCGTTGTAGGGGCTGGAGGAGGTTACAGAGATAGGGAGGGTTGTCGGGGCTGGAGGAGGGTACAGAGATAGGGAGGGGCTGAAGAGGCCATGGAGGGATTTGAAAACCAGGATGAGGACGGATGCCTTGCCGGACTGGAGCCAGTGTGTGAACTGAGTTCCGTTGTGGATGGGCCTGAGGACTGTGGAGTTTGGGATCATTGACATTGATGCTACATTTCTCCCCCCCCCCCCCCCCCCCCCCCCCACCCCCCCCCCCCACCCCCCCCCCCCCCACCACCACCACCCCACCCCCCCCCCACCCCAAAACGACATCTCTTCCCGACATCCAAGCTTAGCAAGCCGCAGATTCCTTTACCTGGCAAAGCCTTGAGGAGCTCCCCTAGTCCGTAGAGCGGGTACAAGTATGGGCTCTTCCCGTAGCGTGCTAGCGATTCGCTGTACAGCTTGATGCGACTGATGGTTTCCAGGCAGGGCTGGTCCAGATATCTGTCGGGCGCAGAGGAGGAATGGAGCTGTGAAAGGTCCAAAGCAAATGTGGTTCTGGCACGATTACAAGCGGAGGGGTTGAATTGTCTCCATTTGTGCCATGCTTACCTCCGGGTCTCCACATTCCCCCCTCTCCAGCCTGTTGCACAGGAACAGGAGACCCCCATTCAGCCCCTCTCGAGCCTGTTACACAGGAGCAGGAGGACCCCCATTCAGCCCATCCTGTTGAGCCTGTTACACGGGAACAGGAGGAGGCCCGTTCAGCCCCTCTCGAGCCTGTTACATAGGAACAGGAGGAAGCTTTTTAGCATCACCACCCCCTACCCACTACATAGCAAAAGGGGGAGAGCAGGAAGAAGAATGGAACACCCGCCTCTTGCCCATATATCCTTCCTGAGGCGCAGGGCCCAGAACTAGTTTCCTGTCCATTACGATTAATCTCTCAGTGACCCTGTGCCCAGAACCAAACACAATAATACCCGCCTGAGCATAAGAAGATAAGAACTAGGAACAGGAGTAGGCCATCTTGCCCCTCGAGCCTGCTCCACCATTTAATGAGATCATGGCCCGAATCCCTTTATTCTTTAGAAAGGTATCTATCTTTTTCTTAAAAACGTTTAAAGAAGGAGCCTCAACTGCTTCACTGGGCAAGGAATTCCAGAGATTCACAACCCTTTGGGTGAAGAAGTTCCTCCTAAACTCGGTCCTAAATCTACTTCCCCTTATTTTGAGGCTATGCCCCCTAGTTCTGCTTTCCCCGGCCAGTGGAAACAACCTGCCCGCATCTATCCTATCTATTCCCTTCATAATTTTATATGTTTCAATAAGATCCCCCCCCGCATCCTTCTAAATTCCAATGAGTACAGTCCCAGTCTACTCAACCTCTCGTCATAATCTAATCCCCTCAACTCTGGGATCAACCTAGTGAATCTCCCTCTGCACTCCCTCCAGTGCCAATATGTCCTTTCTCAGGTAAGGAGACCAAAACTGAACACAATACTCCAGATGTGGCCTCACCAACACCTTATACAATTGCAGCATAACCTCACTAGTCTTGAACTCCATCCCTCTAGCAACGAAAGACAAACTCGATTAGCCTTCTTAATCACCTGTTGTACCTGCACACCAACTTTTTGCGACTCGTGCACCAGCACACCCCAGGTCCCTCTGCACAGCAGCATGTTTTAACATCTTACCGTTTAAATAATAATCCATTCTGCTGTTATTCCTCCCAAAATGGATAGTCTCACACTTGGCAACATTGAATTCCATCTGCCAGACCCTAGCCCATTCACCTAACCTATCCAAATCCTTCTGCAGACTTCCAGTATCCTCTGCACTTTTTGCTTTACCACTCATCTTAGTGTCGTCTGCAAACTTTGACACATTGCACTTGGTCCCCAACTTCAAATCGTCTATGTAAATTGTGAACAACTGCGGGCCCAACACTGATCCTTGAGGGACCCCACTAGTTACAGGTTGCCAACCAGAGAAACACCCATTTATCCCCACTCTCTGCTTTCTGTTAGTTAACCAATCCTCTACCCATGCTACCACTTTACCCTCAATGCCATGCATCTTTAGTTTATGCAGCAACCTTTTGTGTGGGACCTTGTCAAAAGCTTTCTGGAAATCCAGATATACCACATCCATTGGCTCCCCATTATCTACTGCACTGGTAACGTCCTCAAAAAATTCTACCAAATTAGTCAGACACGACCTACCCTTTATGAACCCAAGCTGCGTCTGCCCAATGGGACAATTTCCCTCCAGGTGCCCCGCTATTTCCTCCTTAATGATAGATTCCAGCATTTTCCCTACAACCGAAGTTAAGCTTACCGGCCTATAATGTACCCGCTTTCTGCCGACCTCCTTTTTTAAACAGTGGTGTCACGTTTGCTACTTTCCAATCCTCTGGGACCACCCCAGAGTCTAGTGAATTTTGATAAATTATCACTAGTGCGTTTACAATTTCCCTAGCCATCTCTTTTAACACTCTGGGATGCATCCCATCAGGGCCAGGAGACTTGTCTACCTTTAGCCCCATTAGCTTTGCCCAATACTGCCTCCTTAGTGATTACAATCATCTCGAGGTCCTCACCTATCATATCCTTATTTTCATCAGTCACTGGCGTGTTATTTGTGTCTTCCACTGTGAAGACTGGCCCAAAAAACCTGTTCAGCTCTTCAGCCATTTCCCCGTCTCCTATTATTAAATCTCCCTTCTCACCTTCCAAAGGACCAATATTTACCTTAGCCACTCTTTTTTGTCTTATATATTTGTAGAAGCTTTTACTATCTGCTTTTATGTTCTGAGCCAGTTTACTTTCATAGTCTACCTTACTCTTCTTTATAGCTTTTTAGTAGCTTTCTGTTGTCCCCTAAAGACTTCCCAGTCCACTAGTCTCCCACTAATCTTTGCCACTTTGTATGTTTTTTCCTTCAATTTGATACTCTCCCTCACCTCCTTAGATATCCACAGTCGATTTTTCCCCTTTCTACCGTCTTTCTTTTTTGTCGGTATGAACCTTTCCTGAACACTGTGAAAGATCGCTCGGAAGGTTCTCCACTGTTCCTCAACTGCTTCACCATGAAGTCTTTGCTCCCAGTCTACCTTAGCTAGTTCTTCTCTCATCCCATTGTAATTGCCTTTGTTTAAGCACAAAACACTAGTGTTTGATTTTACCTTGTCATCCTCCAACTGTATTTTAAATTCTACCATATTGTGGTCGCTCCTTCCAAGAGGATCCCGAACTATGAGATCATTAATCAATCCTGCCTCATTACACAGGACCAGATCTAGGACCGCTTGTTCTCTTGTAGGTTCCATTACATACTGTTCCAGGAAATTATCCCGGACACATTCTATAAACTCCTCCTCAAGGCTGCTTTTACCAACCTGGTTAAACCAATCGACATGCAGATTAAAATCTCCCATGATAACCGTTGTACCATTTCTACATGCATCCGTTATTTCTTTGCTTATTGCCTGCCCTACCATCCTGTTACTATTTGGTGGCCTATAGACTACTCCTATCAGTGACCTTTTCGCCTTACTATTCCTGATTTCCACCCAAATTGATTCAACCTTGTCCTCCATAGCACCAATATCATCCCTTACTATTGCCCGGATGCCATCCTTAAACAACAAAGCTACACCACCGCCCTTACCGTCCATTATATCCTTTCGTATAGTTTGATACCCTTGGATATTTAACTCCCGGTCGTGACCATCTTTTAACCATGTTTTAGTAATGGCCACTAAATCATAGTCATTCACGATGATTTGCGCCATCAACTCATTCACCTTATTCCGTATCCTCCGAGCATTCAGGTAAAGTACACTTATGCTGTTTTTTATGTCTTTGTTATGAATCCTAACACCTTGATCAGTAACTTTTGGCAAATTATTTTTCCTCTTACCCTTTCTCCTAATTTTCCTTGTCTTTGAACCCATATCTCTACATAATAACCTGTCACGTAACCTGCTGCCTTGATCTTCATTAACCATTATACTGTCCATAGCTTTACACTTCCCTTCCCCCCAACTTGCTAGTTTAAAGTCCTTGTGACCAACCTATTTATCCTATTCGCTAGAACACTGGTCCCAGAATGGTTCAGGTGAAGACCGTCCCAACGGTACAGGTCCCTCCTGCCCCAGTACTGATGCCAATGCCCCATGAAATGGAATCCCTCTTTCCCGCACCACTCCTTTAGCCACGTGTTAACTTCCCTAATTTTCTCAACCCTATGCCAATTGGCACGTGGCTCGGGTAGTAATCCAGAGATTCTAACCCTGGAGGACCTGTTCTTTAATTTAGTCCCGAGTGTTTGATAATCCCCAGACAGGTCCTCTTTCCTAGTCTTACCAATTAGTCTCTCAGTGACCCTGGGCCCAGAACTGAACGCAGTTACTCCAGGCAGAGGTCTGAGCAGAGTTCTATTGAACTGCAACGTATCTTTAGTTCCGCTTTGCCAAGGACATGTTGGAGCACTCTGATTGGCCCCTTCGTGGACGTGTTACAGCGCAGCGAACAGAAAACCTACTCGTCAGTTCTGTAGAGGGCCAAGGCGTGGCCTGTGAAGTCGATCACATCCTGGCCCAGGTCAAAGTTCTTGTAGACCATCCTCATCGTCGTGGTGACGGGATCCACACCCTGGAAGGTCTTGGGGTCGTTCTCGTCGAAGCTGGCCACAAAGACGAGGAATTTTCGGAAACGCCGTTTCTCGAACATTCCCATCAGGTCTGAGGATAGGACGGAAAAATAATGTTCGATATTCAGAGAGAGAATCCGAGTCCCAAGGCCGGCGCAGTGGTTAGCACTGCTGCCTCACGCAGTGTGCCCCCAGCGTCAGCCTGGACCCCCCCCCCAGCACGGTGTGCCCCCAGCGCCAGCCTGCCCCCCTCACCATGGTTTCCCCCAGCGCCAGCCTGTTCCCCCCCCAGCGCCAGCCTGCCCCCCTCACCATGGTTTCCCCCAGCGCCAGCCTGCCTCCCGTGCCAGCCTGGACCCCCCCAGCGCGGTGTGCCCCCAGCGCCAGCCTGTTCCCCCCCCCCCAGCGCCAGCCTGCCCCCCTCACCATGGTTTCCCCCAGTGCCAGCCTGCCCCCCGCGCGGTGTGCCCCCAGCGCCAGCCTGCCCCCCCCGCGCGGTGTGCCCCCAGCGCCAGCCTGCCCCCCCCGTGTGGTGTGCCCCCAGCGCCAGCCTGCCACCCCCGCGCGGTGTGCCCCCAGCGCCAGCCTGCCTCCCCCCCCCCCCCCCCCCCCCCGGTGCGGTGTGCCCTCCCGCTTGCACACAGGAGATGAAACAATCCCGAGAGTAACGCCGCGATGGGGCTGACGTGACCCATACGACTGCCGCACGCGAGCGAACATTCGACACACTCACTTGACCCCAAGGCCTCGGTCTCCGTGGAGGGAACTTTGTAAATCTTTCCGCCTTTGTAAACAAAACTCCCCTCCACGACTTTGAAGTCCAGGTACCGGGTCACCTCGGTGTACAGCAACATCTTCACCAGCTGACCTACAGAGAGAAACCCACCGATCAGGTCACGTCTTCATGCAGTGTCTTCCCCACCCCCACACTCGCGCCAATCGCAACGCTGCCCCATCCGCCAATCGCAACGCTGCCCCATCCGCCAATCGCAACGCTGCCCCATCCGCCAATCGCAACGCTGCCCCATCCGCCAATCGCAACGCTGCCCCATCCGCCAATCGCAACGCTGCCCCATCCGCCAATCGCAACGCTGCCCCATCCGCCAATCGCAACGCTGCCCCATCCGCCAATCGCAACGCTGCCCCATCCGCCAATCGCAACGCTGCCCCATCCGCCAATCGCAACGCTGCCCCATCCGCCAATCGCAACGCTGCCCCATCCGCCAATCGCAACGCTGCCCCATCCGCCAATCGCAACGCTGCCCCATCCGCCAATCGCAACGCAGCCACTCGGCAAGGCTCCTTCGACAGCCCCGCCCAAACCCGCCGCCTCTACCCCCTAGGAGGACGAGGGCAGCAGACGCCACGGTGAACACCCTCTGCCCTGTACGTCCTGCCCTCCAAGACTCCCCCTACACGCACCATCCCGACTTGGAAATATGTCAGTCATTCCTTCACTGTCACTGGGTCAGAATCCTGGAACTCCCTGCCTAACAGCACGGTGGGTGTACCTACACCACACGGAGACTGCAGTGATTCAAGATGGCGGCTCACGCACCACCCTCGAGGGGCAATTAGGGATGGGGAATAAATGGGTGGTCCTGGCCAGTGAGACCTCCACTCCCGTGAACAAATAGAACAATAGACCCAGATTAACTGATTTACTGACAAGACCATAAGACGTATGACCAGAGGTCGGCCGTTCGGCCCATCGAGTCTGCTCCCCCATCCAATGAGATCTTGGCTGATCTGATGTGAGAATCCTCCACTCCACTCTCCCGCCTTATCCCCGTAACCCTCGACCCCCTCACTGATTAAAAATCTGTCTCTCTCGGCCTTGAACACACTTAAAGGCCCAGCCTCTACAGCTCTCTCAGCTGCAACACCCCGACAGTGCGGTGCCCCCCCCCCCTCGGTCAGCGCGAAATCCGCGACAGTGCGGCGCTCCCTCAGCACTGACCCTCCGACAGTGCGGCGCTCCCTCAGCACTGACCCTCCGACAGTGCGGCGCTCCCTCAGCACTGACCCTCCGACAGTGCGGCGTTCCCGCAGCACTGACCATGACAGTGCGGCGCTCCCTCAGTACTGACCCTCCGACAGTGCGGCGCTCCCTCAGCACTGACCCTCCGACAGTGCGGCGCTCCCTCAGCACTGACCCTCCAACAGTGCGGCGCTCCCTCAGCACTGACCCTCCGACAGTGCGGCGTTCCCGCAGCACTGACCCTCCGACAGTGCGGCGTTCCCTCAGCACTGATCCTCCGACAGTGCGGCGCTCCCTCAGCACTGACCCTCCGACAGTGCGGCGCTCCCTCAGCACTGACCCTCCGACAGTGCGGCGTTCCCTCAGCACTGACGCTCCGACAGTGCGGCGCTCCCTCAGCACTGACCCTCCGACAGTGCGGCGCTCCCTCAGCACTGACCCTGCGACAGTGCGGCGCTCCCTCAGCACTGACCCTCCGACAGTGCGGCGCTCCCTCAGCACTGACCCTCCGACAGTGCGGCGCTCCCTCAGCACTGACCCTCCGACAGTGCGGCGCTCCCTCAGCACTGACCCTCCGACAGTGCGGCACACCCCCAGCACTGACCCTCCGACAGTGCGGCGCTCCCCCAGCACTGACCCTCCGACAGTGCGGCGCTCCCTCAGCACTGACCCTCCGACAGTGCGGCGCTCCCTCAGCACTGACTCTCCGACAGTGCGGAGCTCCCTCAGCACTGACCCTCTGACAGTGCGGTGCCCCCTCAGCACTGACCCTCCGACAGTGCGGCGCTCCCTCAGCACTGACCCTCCGACAGTGCGGCGCTCCCTCAGCACTGACCCTCCGACAGTGCGGCGCTCCCTCAGCACTGACCCTCCGACAGTGCGGCGCTCCCTCAGCACTGACCCTCCGACAGTGCGGCGCTCCCTCAGCACTGACCCTCCGACAGTGCGGCGCTCCCTCAGCACTGACCCTCCGACAGTGCGGCGCTCCCTCAGCACTGACCCTCCGACAGTGCGGCGCTCCCTCAGCACTGACCCTCCGACAGTGCGGCGCTCCCTCAGCACTGACCCTCCGACAGTGCGGCGCTCCCTCAGCACTGACCCTCCGACAGTGCGGCGCTCCCTCAGCACTGACCCTCCGACAGTGCGGCGCTCCCCTCAGCACTGACCCTCCGACAGTGCGGCGCTCCCTCAGCACTGACCCTCCGACAGTGCGGCGCTCCCTCAGCACTGACCCTCCGACAGTGCGGCGCTCCCTCAGCACTGACCCTCCGACAGTGCGGCGCTCCCTCAGCACTGACCCTCCGACAGTGCGGAGCTCCCTCAGCACTGACCCTCTGACAGTGCGGTGCCCCCTCAGCACTGACCCTCCGACAGTGCGGCGCTCCCTCAGCACTGACCCTCCGACAGTGCGGCGCTCCCTCAGCACTGACCCTCCGACAGTGCGGCGCTCCCTCAGCACTGACCCTCCGACAGTGCGGCGCTCCTTCAGCACTGACCCTCCGACAATGTGGCACTCCCTCTGGGCCGATCCGTCATCTTTTAGTAGTGGAACTTATAAAATGTTAAATGACGAGGAGATTAAATACAAAACTCGGGTTTGCATTCCCAGGAATTGAGAAGATTCGGGGGGTGATTTGATGGATGTTTTTGACATATTCGGATCAAGTCGGTATTTCTCGCTCGCTGGGGCTTAATGGGCCCCCTCCTGTTCCTGTGTAACAGGCCCGAGAGGGGCTGAATGGGCCTCCTCCTGTTCCTGTGTAACAGGCCCGAGAGGGGCTGAATGGGCCTCCTTCTGTTCCTGTGTAACAGGCCCGAGAGGGCTGAATGGGCCTCCTCCTGTTCCTGTGTAACAGGCCCGAGAGGGGCTGACTGGGGCCTCCTCCTGTTCCTGTGTAACAGGCCCGAGAGGGGCTGACTGGGGCCTCCTCCTGTTCCCGTGTAACAGGCTCGAGAGGGGCTGACTGGGACCTCCTCCTGTTCCTGTGTAACAGGCCCGAGAGGGTTGAATGGGCCTCCTCCTGTTCCTGTGTAACAGGCCCGAGAGGGGCTGAATGGGCCTCCTCCTGTTCCTGTGTAACAGGCCCGAGAGGGGCTGAGTAGCCTCCTCCTGTTCCTGTGTAACAGGCCCGAGAGGGGCTGAATGGCCTCCTCCTGTTCCTGTGTAACAGGCCCGAGAGGGGCTGAATGGCCTCCTCCTGTTCCTGTGTAACAGGCTCGAGAGGGGCTGAATGGGCCTCCTCCTGTTCCTGTGTAACAGGCCCGAGAGGGGCTGAATGGGCCCCCTCCTGTTCCTGTGTAACAGGCCCGAGAGGGGCTGAATGGGCCTCCTTCTGTTCCTGTGTAATAGGCCCGAGAGGGCTGAATGGGCCTCCTCCTGTTCCTGTGTAACAGGCCCGAGAGGGGCTGACTGGGGCCTCCTCCTGTTCCCGTGTAACAGGCTCGAGAGGGGCTGACTGGGGCCTCCTCCTGTTCCTGTGTAACAGGCCCGAGAGGGGCTGAATGGGCCTCCTCCTGTTCCTCTGTAACAGGCCCGAGAGGGGCTGAGTAGCCTCCTCCTGTTCCTGTGTAACAGGCCCGAGAGGGGCTGAATGGCCTCCTCCTGTTCCTGTGTAACAGGCCCGAGAGGGGCTAAATGGCATCCTCCTGTTCCTGTGTAACAGGCTTGAGAGGGGCTGAATGACCTCCTCCTGTTCCTGTGTAACAGGCTTGAGAGGGGCTGAATGGCCTCCTCCTGTTCCTGTGTAACAGGCTTGAGAGGGGCTGAATGGCCTCCTCCTGTTCCTGTGTAACAGGCCCGAGAGGGGCTGAATGGCCTCCTCCTGTTCCTGTGTAACAGGCCCGAGAGGGGCTGAATGGGGCCTCCTCCTGTTCCTGTGTAACAGGCTCGAGAGGGGCTGATTGGCCTCCTCCTGTTCCTGTGTAACAGGCTCGAGAGGGGCTGAATGGGCCTCCTCCTGTTCGTGTGTAACAGGCTCAAGAGGGGCTGACTGGGCCTCCTCCTGTTCCTGTGTAACAGGCTCGAGAGGGGCTGACTGGGGCCTCCTCCTGTTCCTCTGTAACAGGCTCGAGAGGGGCTGAATGGGCCTCCTCCTGTTCCTGTGTAACAGGCTCGAGAGGGGCTGACTGGGGCCTCCTCCTGTTCCTGTGTAACAGGCTCGAGAGGGGCTGAATGGGATTCCTCCTGTTCCTGTGTAACAGGCTCGAAAGGGGCTGAATGGGCCTCCTCCTGTTCCTGTTTAACAGGCTTGAGAGGGGCTGAATGGGCCTCCTCCTGTCCCTGTGTGACAGGCTCGAGAGGGGCTGAATGGGGACTCCTCCTGTTACTGTGTAACAGGCTCGAGAGGGGCTGAATGGTCTCCTATTCCTGTGTAACAGGCTCGAGAGGGGGTAAATGGGCCTCCCCCTGTTCCTGTGTAACCGGCTCCAGAGGGGCTGAATGGGCCTCCTCCTGTTCCTGTATAACAGGCCCGAGAGGGGCTGAATGGGGCCTACTCCTGTTCCTGTGTAACAGGCTCAACAGGGGCTGAATGGTCTCCTGTTCCTGTGTAACAGGCTCGAGAGGGGGTAAATGGGCCTCCCCCTGTTCCTGTGTAACCGGCTCCAGAGGGGCTGAATGGGCCTCCTCCTGTTCCTGTGTAACAGGCTCGAGAGGGGCTGACTGGGGCCTCCTCCTGTTCCTGTGTAACAGGCTCGAGAGGGGCTGAATGGGCCTCCTCCTGTTCCTGTATAACAGGCCCAAGAGGGGCTGAATGGGCCTCCTCCTGTTCCTGTGTAACAGGCTCGAGAGGGGCTGAATGGGCCTCCTCCTGTTCCTGTGTGACAGGCTCCAGAGGGGCTGAATGGGCCTCCTCCTGTGCCTACCTTCCATCCCGCGCCCTGCACTGTGCCCTTGCGATTCTGCGACAGACAGTCGAGGGTAACTAACCTCGCAACTTTGTGAAACAAAACAAGTCCTGCCTCTTTTGACTTACCATTGGCCATCAGGAATTTGGGGATCAAGTCGACGTTCCAATCCCTTCCCCTGGCCATGGATTCAGGAGGAGCGTCGGAAATTCCAAATCTCTTGTATAGCTGAGGGGAGTCATGAACAGATGGTACATTTCAGGCAAGCTCCAAGATGGCCGACAGCACAGAATAACCAGACCCTCTTACCCCATCCCCCGCCCAATATATCGGCATGCCTTCATGCCTGACTATGATTCCCCAACTCTGGGAGGGGCCAACGCGAGTGAGAGAGAGAGAAAAGGGAAAGAAAGAGAGAGAGAGAGAGAGAGGTGCGATTCCCGGCTTGGGTCACTGTCTGTGCGGAGTCTGCACGTTCTCCCCGTGTCTGCACGAGTTTCCTCCGGGTGCTCCGGTTTCCTCCCACAGTCCAAAGGTGTGCAGGTTAGGTGGATTGGCCGTGATAAACTGCCCTTCGTGTCCAAAAAAAAAAAAGTTTGGTGGTTACGGGGATAGGGTGGAGGTGTAGGGATAGGGTGGAAGTAAAGGCTTAGGTAGGATGCTCTTTCCACGGCTGGTGCAGACTTGATGGGCCAAATGGCCTCCTTCTGCACTGTAAATTCTATGATTGAGAGAGTGTCTCTATAAGAAAGGTTTTTGTCTTATCACATGGCTTCAGTGAAGTCATTTTGTGGGTGGAGCTGGGCTGTGGCACTGTGAGGGATTTTGCTGTCAGTTTCGGTTTGACTGCTGTGGACTCGAGGAGAAAAAAAAAAGTGTTTTTCACTGTCTTTCTATATTTGCATTTTAAAAACTGTTCCAGAAGTAAACGTGATGTGGCTATCAGCTTTGGTAACTTAAAAGATATAGTTTGCTTCCCGGAAGGAGTGTTGAATCTGCTGGTTGAGACTGATTCAGAATCTTAGGGAAAGGACCAGCCCCATTCAAGTGGGAATACAGTGTGCTGGGCCACGCCCTTGAATAGGGGTGTTTGATTCATTGGGTTTTGTTATTGAATTGGAACAGTTAAGGGGGAATTCATTCAGTGTTCATAGAATTTACAGTGCAGAAGGAGGTCATTCAGCCCATCGAGTCTGCACCGGCTCTTGGAAAGAGCACCCTACCCAAGGTCAACACCTCCACCCTACCCCCATAACCCAGTAACCCCACCCAACACTAAGGGCAATTTTGGACACTAAGGGCAATTTATCATGGCCAATCCACCTAACCTGCATATCTTTGGACTGTGGGAGGAAACCGGAGCACCCGGAGGAAACCCACGCGCACACGGGGAGGATGTGCAGACTCCGCACAGACAGTGACCCAAGCCGGGAATCGAACCTGGGACCCTGGAGCTGTGAAGCAATTGTGCTATCCACAATGCTACCGTGCTGCCCTATGTTACACGTAGATGGAGGGGTTCAGGTCGGAGGTGCTCCGGAGGGTGAACGCCTCCACCTCGTGCGCGAGGTTGGGGCTGATACAGCTGAAGGTGGTATACAGAGCACACCTCACGAGGGCGAGGATGAGCCGGCTCTTTGAGGGGGGAGAAGATGTGAGTGAACGTTGCGGGGGTGTCCCGCAAACCACATTCATATGTTTTGGTCCTGTCCAAAGCTGGAGGATTACTGGAAGGAGGTTTTTAGGGTAATCTCTACAGTGGTGCAGGTGAAACTGGACCCTGGCCACCGGGAGGCCATATTCGGGGTGTCGGACCAGCCAGGGTTGGAAATGGGCGCGGAGGCGGATGTTGTAGCCTTCGCCTCGTTAATCGCCCGAAGGCGGATCCTGCTGGGATGGAGAGCAGCCTCTCCACCCTGTGCCCGAGTGTGGCGGGGGGACCTGCTGGAATTCTTAACGCTTGAAAAGGTCAAATTTGAACTGAGGGGAAGGATGGAGGGGTTCTGCAATTCATGGGCGTTATTCATTATGCACTTTCGAGAATTGGATCACATCGAACATTAGGGGGGTTGGGGGCGGAGGGGGGGCGGTGTGTGTTAATGGTGACTATGGGCGATTCCGGATTCCTTTTTGTCATTTGTTTATGTGAACTTGCGGGCTAATGTTTGGGGTTTGGTGGGAGGATGGGATCGTTGTTATTGATATGGGGATTGACATTGCATCGTTACTGATTATTGTTCATTGTTGGGTGTACATTTGGGAGAAAATGTGAAAAAGGAGAATAAAAAATATTTACACAAAAAATGTTGTCCATAAGATAGCTATGTGGTGTCTGTATATTTGTAATTGATAAAAATTCATGCTGTGTGTTTTATGTATATATATTATTCTTACAATAAACCTGGTTTTCATTAAAGTGTCATGGAAGCCTGATGAATCACACCTGAAGTGAAGGCTTTTAGAACATAGAACATTACAGCGCAGTACAGGCCCTTCGGCCCTCGATGTTGCGCCGACCTGTGAAACCACTCGAAAGCCCATCTACACTATTCCCTTATCGTCCATATGTCTATCCAATGACCATTTGAATGCCCTTAGTGTTGGCGAGTCCACTACTGTTGCAGGCAGGACATTCCACGCCCTTACTACTCTCTGAGTAAACAACCTACCTCTGACATCTGTCCTGTATCTATCTCCCCTCAATTTAAAGCTATGTCCCCTATTGCTAGACATCACCATCCGAGCCCATCCCAGCCGCATTCAACATAAAGGTTAGAGGTCAGGTGAACTCCATAATACTTTGAAGTTTCTAAGCCCTGGCTCATAATGAGAGTGAGAGAGAGGGGCATAGCTTGCGCGTGGGAGGGGGCGACACAATGGATCAAGTGCACGAGATGAGAGAGTGTGAGAGATACAGAGACAGACACAGAGTGTGTGAGAGAGAGAGAGTGAGAGAGACAGAGACACAGAGAGAGAGAGAGAGAGAGAGTGTGAGAGAGACAGAGACACACAGAGAGAGAGTGTCAGAGACACAGAGAGTGTGAGCGAGACAGAGAGGGAGAAAGAGAGAGAGTGTGAGAGAGACACAGAGAGAGAGTGTGAGACAGAGACACAGAGAGATTGTGTGAGAGAGACAGAGACACAGAGAGATTGTGTGAGAGAGACAGAGACACAGAGAGAGAGTGTGTCAGAAAGACAGAGAAAGACAGAGTGTGAGAGAGACAGAGACACAGAGAGAGAGAGAGTGTGAGAGAGAGAGAGTGTGAGAGAGAGAGACACAGAGAGAGTGTGAGAGAGACAGAGAGACAGACACAGAGAGAGAGAGTGAGAGAGACAGAGACAGAGAGAGAGAGTGTGAGAGAGACACAGAGAGAGAGTGTGGGAGAGACAGAGGCACAGAGAGAGAGTGTGAGAGAGACAGAGACAGAGAGAGAGAGTGTGAGAGAGACAGAGACACAGAGACAGAGACACAGAGCGAGAGTGTGTGAGAGAGACAGAGAGAGAGAGTGTCAGAAAGGCAGAGAGAGTGTGAGAGAGACAGAGAGAGAGAGTGTGAGAGAGACAGAGACACAGAGAGAGAGTGTGAGAGAGACAGAGACAGAGGGAGAGTGAGAGAGAGAGACAGAGACAGAGAGAGAGAGTGTGAGAGAGAGAGACACAGAGAGAGTGAGAGAGAGACAGAGACACAGAGAGAGAGAGTGAGAGAGACAGAGACACAGAGAGAGAGAGTGAGAGAGACAGAGACAGAGAGTGTGAGAGAGACAGAGAGAGAGAGTGTGGGAGAGACAGAGGCACAGAGAGAGAGTGTGAGAGACGGAGGCAGAGAGAGAGTGTGAGAGACGGAGGCAGAGAGAGTGTGAGAGAGACGGAGGCAGAGAGAGTGTGAGAGAGACGGAGACAGAGAGAGAGAGTGTGAGAGAGACAGAGAGAGAGTGTGAGAGAGACAGAGAGAGAGTGTGAGAGAGACAGAGACACAGAGAGAGAGAGTGTGAGAGCGACGGAGGAAGAGAGAGAGTGTGAGAGAGACGGAGGAAGAGAGAGAGAGTGTGAGAGAGACAAGAGACACAGAGAGTGAGAGAGAGACGGAGGCAGAGAGAGAGAATGTGAGAGAGACAGAGACACAGAGAGAGAGACAGAGAGAGACGGAGGCAGAGAGAGAGAGTGTGAGAGAGACAAGAGACACAGAGAGTGTGAGAGAGACGGAGGCAGAGAGAGAGAGAGTGTGAGAGAAACAGAGAGAGAGTGTGAGAGAGACAGAGACACAGAGAGAGAGTGAGAGAGACAGAGACACAGAGAGAGAGAGTGAGAGAGAGACGGAGGCAGAGAGAGAGAGTGTGAGAGAGACAGAGACACAGAGAGAGAGTGTGAGAGAGACGGAGGCAGAGAGAGAGAGAGAGAGAGTGTGAGAGAGACAGAGAGAGAGTGTGAGAGAAACAGAGAGAGAGTGTGAGAGAGACAGAGACACAGAGAGAGAGAGTGAGAGACGGAGGCAGAGAGAGAGAGTGTGAGAGAGACGGAGACACAGAGAGAGAGTGTGAGAGAGACAGAGACACAGAGAGAGTGTGAGAGAGACGGAGGCAGAGAGAGAGAGTGTGAGAGAGACGGAGACACAGAGAGAGAGTGTGAGAGACAGAGACACAGAGAGAGAGTGTGAGAGAGACGGAGGCAGAGAGAGAGAGAGAGAGTGTGAGAGAGACAGAGAGAGAGTGTGAGAGAAACAGAGAGAGAGTGTGAGAGAGACAGAGACACAGAGAGAGAGAGTGAGAGAGAGACGGAGGCAGAGAGAGAGAGTGTGAGAGAGACGGAGACACAGAGAGAGAGTGTGAGAGAGACACAGAGAGAGAGTGTGAGAGAGACAGAGGCAGAGAGAGAGAGTGAGAGAGACAGAGACAGAGACAGAGAGAGAGTGAGAGAGAGACGGAGAGAGAGACGGAGGCAGAGAGAGAGAGTGTGAGAGAGACAGAGGCAGTGAGTGTGTGAGAGAGACAGAGACACAGAGAGAGAGATTGTGAGAGAGACAGAGACACAGAGAGAGAGTGTGAGAGACAGAGGCAGAGAGTGTGTGAGAGACACAGAGAGAGAGTGTGAGAGAGACAGAGGCAGAGAGTGTGTGAGAGAGACAGAGACACAGAGAGAGATTGTGAGAGAGACGGAGACACAGAGAGAGAGTGTGAGAGAGACAGAGACACAGAGAGAGTGTGAGAGAGACAGAGACACAGAGAGATTGTGAGAGAGCCAGAGAGAGTGTGAGAGACAGAGAGAGTGAGAGAGAGACAGAGGCAGAGAGTGTGTGAGAGAGACAGAGAGAGAGTGAGAGAGAGACAGAGACACAGAGAGAGAGTGTGAGAGAGACAGAGACACAGAGAGAGAGTGAGAGAGAGACGGAGGCAGAGAGGAGGTGGACGAGAGAAAGGGGCGAGGCGGATGGGAGAAAGAAAGAGAGGAGGGAGGTGGACAGGGGAGAGACAGGTGTACGCAGATGGCTGTGGAGAGCGCGGGAACGAGCAGTTAACCCTCGGCAGCAGGTCTCTTACCTCCTCCAGGGGTGTGATGGACGAACTCTCACCCCCATAGTACGGGTTCCGATCCATGTGGAGAACCTTCTTCCCATTGACAGACAGGATTCCGGACAGAATACATTCCTGAAAAACACAAGCAGGGCAGACATGGAGCAAGGTGACAGCTACAGGGGGGGGGGGGGCGATTTCCTCTCTTGCTTCCCTCAGTATTCTGCGGTAAATCCCATTCGGCCCAGGAGAATATCTACCTGAATATCTTTTTGTTATAAACTTACCATTGGCTGGGGCTAATGACAATCCCACAATCCTGTGGGAGTATGAGCTTCCCCAATGAGGGGGGCGGAGAAACCATTAGTAAACGCCAAGTATAAATAAAGCTGGCCAGTTTGGAACCAGCAGGAAGGAGTGAGCAGCAAGGGAAGTTGCTGCTGCTGTTATATATATATATATATATATATATATATGTTATTGTAAATAAATGTTATTACTGTGTATCCTTAAAACTCGTGCTGGATTCTACGTGGCCCTCACAAAACTGGCGACGAGGGTTAAAGTGAATAGCTGTCTACACTGCTGAAGCCACCTCCCTGGATTTTTGTTGGATACAGGTTGGAAGTTGTTTTCTGTTACACCATGCCTCTGTACGGACGTTTGGGTGTTTTTGATGCTGCGCTGGAAAGCTGGAACCAGTACACACAACGGATGCGTTACTATTTCCGGGCAAACAATATCACCGAAAACGAGCGCCAGGTGGTCATATTGCTCACCACCTGCGGCCCGCATACGTTTGGGGTGATTAGGAGCCTTACGTACCCAGCTGCGCCGGACACCAAAACGTCTGATGAACTTGTGAATTTAGTGGGGCAACATTTTAACCCAACCCCGTCCACGATCGTCCAGCGTTACCGGTTTAATACCGCTGAGAGGACCCCTGGAGAATCCCTTGCCGATTTTCTATCCAGGCTACGCGGGATTGCAGAGTACTGTGACTATGGTGAGACCTTGTCAGAAATGTTACGCGACCGT
>NC_092728.1:19023161-19114707 GCF_047496885.1 Scyliorhinus torazame
CAGGGAGAGAGGGGGAGCGGCAGGGAGAGAGGGGGAGCGGCAGGGAGAGAGGGGGAGCGGCAGGGAGAGAGGGGGAGCGGCAGGGAGAGAGGGGGAGCGGCAGGGAGAGAGGGGGAGCGGCAGGGAGAGAGGGGGAGCGGCAGGGAGAGAGGGGGAGCGGCAGGGAGAGAGGGGGAGCGGCAGGGAGAGAGGGGGAGCGGCAGGGAGAGAGGGGGAGCGGCAGGGAGAGAGGGGGAGCGGCAGGGAGAGAGGGGGAGCGGCAGGGAGAGAGGGGGAGCGGCAGGGAGAGAGGGGGAGCGGCAGGGAGAGAGGGGGAGCGGCAGGGAGAGAGGGGGAGCGGCAGGGAGAGAGGGGGAGCGGCAGGGAGAGAGGGGGAGCGGCAGGGAGAGAGGGGGAGCGGCAGGGAGAGAGGGGGAGCGGCAGGGAGAGAGGGGGAGCGGCAGGGAGAGAGGGGGAGCGGCAGGGAGAGAGGGGGAGCGGCAGGGAGAGAGGGGGAGCGGCAGGGAGAGAGGGGGAGCGGCAGGGAGAGAGGGGGAGCGGCAGGGAGAGAGGGGGAGCGGCAGGGAGAGAGGGGGAGCGGCAGGGAGAGAGGGGGAGCGGCAGGGAGAGAGGGGGAGCGGCAGGAGAGAGGGGGAGCGGCAGGGAGAGAGGGGGAGCGGCAGGGAGAGAGGGGGAGCGGCAGGGAGAGAGGGGGAGCGGCAGGGAGAGAGGGGGAGCGGCAGGGAGAGAGGGGGAGCGGCAGGGAGAGAGGGGGAGCGGCAGGGAGAGAGGGGGAGCGGCAGGGAGAGAGGGGGAGCGGCAGGGAGAGAGGGGGAGCGGCAGGGAGAGAGGGGGAGCGGCAGGAGAGAGGGGGAGCGGCAGGGAGAGAGGGGGAGCGGCAGGGAGAGAGGGGGAGCGGCAGGGAGAGAGGGGGAGCGGCAGGGAGAGAGGGGGAGCGGCAGGGAGAGAGGGGGAGCGGCAGGGAGAGAGGGGGAGCGGCAGGGAGAGAGGGGGAGCGGCAGGAGAGAGGGGGAGCGGCAGGGAGAGAGGGGGAGCGGCAGGGAGAGAGGGGGAGCGGCAGGAGAGAGGGGGAGCGGCAGGGAGAGAGGGGGAGCGGCAGGGAGAGAGGGGGAGCGGCAGGGAGAGAGGGGGAGCGGCAGGGAGAGAGGGGGAGCGGCAGGGAGAGAGGGGGAGCGGCAGGGAGAGAGGGGGAGCGGCAGGGAGAGAGGGGGAGCGGCAGGGAGAGAGGGGGAGCGGCAGGGAGAGAGGGGGAGCGGCAGGGAGAGAGGGGGAGCGGCAGGGAGAGAGGGGGAGCGGCAGGGAGAGAGGGGGAGCGGCAGGGAGAGAGGGGAGCGGCAGGGAGAGAGGGGAGCGGCAGGGAGAGAGGGGGAGCGGCAGGGAGAGAGGGGGAGCGGCAGGGAGAGAGGGGGAGCGGCAGGGAGAGAGGGGGAGCGGCAGGGAGAGAGGGGAGCGGCAGGGAGAGAGGGGGAGCGGCAGGGAGAGAGGGGGAGCGGCAGGGAGAGAGGGGGAGCGGCAGGGAGAGAGGGGGAGCGGCAGGGAGAGAGGGGAGCGGCAGGGAGAGAGAGAGAGCGGCAGGAGAGAGAGGAGAGCGGCAGGGAGAGAGAGAGAGCGGCAGGGAGAGAGAGAGAGCGGCAGGGAGAGAGAGAGAGCGGCAGGGAGAGAGAGAGAGCGGCAGGGAGAGAGAGAGAGCGGCAGGGAGAGAGAGAGAGCGGCAGGGAGAGAGAGAGAGCGGCAGGGAGAGAGAGAGAGCGGCAGGGAGAGAGAGAGAGCGGCAGGGAGAGAGAGAGAGCGGCAGGGAGAGAGAGAGAGCGGCAGGGAGAGAGAGAGAGCGGCAGGGAGAGAGAGAGAGCGGCAGGGAGAGAGAGAGAGCGGCAGGGAGAGAGAGAGAGAGCGGCAGGGAGAGAGAGAGAGCGGCAGGGAGAGAGAGAGAGCGCAGGGAGAGAGAGAGAGAGCGGCAGGGAGAGAGAGAGAGCGGCAGGGAGAGAGAGAGAGCGGCAGGGAGAGAGAGAGAGCGGCAGGGAGAGAGAGAGAGCGGCAGGGAGAGAGAGAGAGCGGCAGGGAGAGAGAGAGAGCGGCAGGAGAGAGAGAGAGCGGCAGGGAGAGAGAGAGAGCGGCAGGGAGAGAGAGAGAGCGGCAGGGAGAGAGAGAGAGCGGCAGGGAGAGAGAGAGAGCGGCAGGGAGAGAGAGAGAGCGGCAGGGAGAGAGAGAGAGCGGCAGGGAGAGAGAGAGAGCGGCAGGGAGAGAGAGAGAGCGGCAGGGAGAGAGAGAGAGCGGCAGGGAGAGAGAGAGAGCGGCAGGGAGAGAGAGAGAGAGGCAGGGAGAGAGAGAGAGGCAGGGAGAGAGAGAGGCAGGGAGAGAGAGAGGCAGGGAGAGAGAGAGGCAGGGAGAGAGAGAAGCAGGGAGGGAGAGAGAGCGGGTGGTGGGGGAAAAGACAAAAAAGAGAGAGAGGTGGGGCAAAAAATAAAAAGAGTAAGAGAGAAATCATTAGTTTAAACCATGTTTTTGCCTTTGAGGCACATTAAATAATGATAGTGTGTGGAATCAGGATTAATGATCCCCACCAGTACTGTACCCCAGTGTTATACAGTGAAAGACACGTCCCCACCAGTACTGTACCCCAATGTTATACAGTGACAGACCCGTCCCCACCAGTACTGTACCCCAGTGTTAAACAGTGACAGACCCGTCCCCACCAGTACTGTACCCCAGTGTTATACAGTGACAAATCCGTCCCCACCAGTACTGTACCCCAGTGTTATAGTGACAGACCCGTCCCCATCTGTACAGTACCCCAGTGTTATACAGCGACAGACCCGTCCCCACCAGTACTGTACCCCAGTGTTATACAGTGAGACACCCGTCCCCACCAGTACTGTACCCCAGTGTTATACAGTGACAGATACATCCCCACCAGTACTGTACCCCAGTGTTATACAGTGACAGACCCGTCCCCACCAGTACTGTACCCCAGTGTTATACAGTGACAGACCCGTCCCCACCAGTACTGTAACCCAGTGTTATACAGTGACAGACCCGCCCCCACCAGTACTGTACCCCAGTGTTATACAATGACAGACCCGTCCCCACCAGCACTGTACCCCAGTGTTATACATTGACAGTCCCGTCCCCACCAGTACTGTACCCCAGAGTTATACAATGACAGACCCTTTCCCACCAGTACTGTACCCCAGTGTTATACAGTGAAAGACACGTCCCCACCAGTACTGTACCCCAATGTTATACAGTGACAGACCCGTCCCCACCAGTACTGTACCCCAGTGTTATAGAGAGACACCCGTCCCCACCAGTACTGTACCCCAGTGTTATACAGTGACAGACCCGTCCCCACCAGTACTGTACCCCAGTGTTATACAGTGAGACACCCGTCCCCACCAGTACTGTACCCCAGTGTTATACAGTGACAGACCCATCCCCACCAGTACTGTACCCCAGTGTTATACAGTGAGACACCCGTCCCCACCAGTACTGTATCCCAGTGTTACACAGTGACAGACCCATCCCCACCAGTACTGTACCCCAGTGTTAGAGAGAGATACCTGTCCCCACCAGTACTGTACCCAAGTGTTATACAGTGACAGACCCATCCCCACCAGTACTGTACCCCAATGTTATGCAGTAACAGACCCAACACCACCAGTACTGTACCCCAGTGTTATACAGTGACAGACCCATCCCCACCAGTACTGTACCCCAGTGTTATACAGTGACAGACCCATCCCCACCAGTACTGTACCCCAGTGTTATACAGTGACAGACCCATCCCCACCAGTACTGTACCCCAGTGTTATAGAGAGACACCTGTCCCCACCAGTACTGTACCCCAGTGTTATACAATGACAGACCCGTCCCCACCAGCACTGTACCCCAGTGTTATACACTGACAGTCCCGTCCCCACCAGTACTGTACCCCAGAGTTATACAATGACAGACCCGTTCCCACCAGTACTGTACCCCAGAGTTATACAGTGACAGACCCGTCCCCACCAGTCCTGTACCCCAGTGTTATACAGTGAAAGACACGTCCCCACCAGTACTGTACCCCAGTGTTATACAGAGAAAGACACGTCCCCACCAGTACTGTATCCCAATGTTATACAGTGACAGACCCGTCCCCACCAGTACTGTACCCCAGTGTTATAGAGAGACACCCGTCCCCACCAGTACTGTACCCCAGTGTTATACAGTGACAGACCCGTCCCCACCAGTACTGTACCCCAGTGTTATAGAGCGACACCCGCCCCCACCAGTACTGTACCCCAGTGTTATACAGTGACAGACCCGTCCCCACCAGTACTGTACCCCAGTGTTATACAGTGACAAATCCGTCCCCACCAGTACTGTACCCGTGTTATACAGTGACAGATCCGTCCCCACCAGTCCTGTACCCCAGTGTTATACAGTGAAAGACACGTCCCCACCAGTACTGTACACCAGTGTTATACAGTGACAGACCCGTCCCCATCTGTACAGTACCCCAGTGTTATACAGTGACAGACCCGTCCCCACCAGTACTGTACCCCAGGGTTATACAGTGACAAACCCATCCCCACCAGTACTGTACCCCAGTGTTATACAGTGAGACACCCGTCCCCACCAGTACAGTACCCCAGTGTTATACAGTGACAGACCCATCCCCACCAGTACTGTACCCCAGTGTTATACAGTGAGACACCCGTCCCCACCAGTACTGTACCCCAGTGTTATACAGTGACAGACCCATCCCCACCAGTACTGTACCCCAGTGTTATAGACACACCCGTCCCCCCCAGTACTGTACCCCAGTGTTACAAAGTGACAGACCCATCCCCACCAGTACTGTACCCAAGTGTTATACAGTGACAGACCCATCCCCACCAGTACTGTACCCCAATGTTATGCAGTAACAGACCCAACACCACCAGTACTGTACCCCAGTGTTATACAGTGACAGACCCATCCCCACCAGTACTGTACCCCAGCGTTATACAGTGACAGACCCATCCTCACCAGTACTGTACCCCAGTGTTATAGAGAGACACCTGTCCCCACCAGTACTGTACCCCAGTGTTATACAGTGAGACACCCATCCCCACCAGTACTGTACCCAGTGTTATAGTGAGACCCGTCCCACCAGTACTGTATCCCAGTGTTAAACAGTGACAGACCGGTCCCCACCAGTACTGTACCCCAGTGTTAAACAGTGACAGACCGGTCCCGAGTACTGTACCCCAGTGTTAAACAGTGACAGACCCGTCCCCACCAGTACTGTACCCCAGTGTTAAACAGTGACAGACCGGTCCCGAGTACTGTACCCCAGTGTTAAACAGTGACAGACCCGTCCCCACCAGTACTGTACCCCAGTGTTATACAGTGACAGACCCGTCAACACCAGTACTGTACCCCAGCGTTATACAGTGACAGACCCATCCTCACCAGTACTGTACCCCAGTGTTATACAGTGACAGACCCGTCCCCACCAGTACTGTACCCCAGTGTTATACAGTGACAGACCCGTCCCCACCAGTACTGTATCCCAGTGTTACAGTGACAGACCCATCCCCACCAGTACTGTACCCCAATGTTATGCAGTAACAGACCCAACACCACCAGTACTGTACCCCAGTGTTATACAGTGACAGACCCATCCCCACCAGTACTGTACCCCAGTGTTATACAGTGACAGGCCCGTCCCCACCAGTACTGTACCCCAGTGTTATACAGTGACAGACCCATCCTCACCAGTACTGTACCCCAGTGTTATACAGTGACAGACCCATCCCCACCAGTACTGTACCCCAGTGTTATACAGTGACAGACCCATCCCCACCAGTACTGTACCCCAGTGTTATAGAGAGACACCCGTCCCCACCAGTACTGTACCCCAGTGTTATACAGTGAGACACCCATCCCCACCAGTACTGTACCCAGTGTTATAGTGAGACCCGTCCCACCAGTACTGTATCCCAGTGTTAAACAGTGACAGACGGGTCCCCACCAGTACTGTACCCCAGTGTTTAACAGTGACAGACCGGTCCCGAGTACTGTACCCCAGTGTTAAACAGTGACAGACCCGTCCCCACCAGTACTGTACCCCAGTGTTATACAGTGACAGACCCGTCCCCACCAGTACTGTACCCCAATGTTATAGAGAGACACCGTCCCCACCAGTACTGTACCCCAGTGTTATACAGTGACAGACCCGTCCCCACCAGTACTGTACCCCAGTGTTATACAGTGAGACACCCGTCCCCACCAGTACTGTACCCCAGTGTTATACAGTGACAGACCCATCCCCACCAGTACTGTACCCCAGTGTTATACAGTGACAGACCCGTCCCCACCAGTACTGTATCCCAGTGTTATACAGTGACAGACGCGTCCCCACCAGTACTGTACCCCAGTGTTATACAGTGACAGACCCGTCCCCACCAGTACTGTAACCCAGTGTTATACAGTGACAGTCCCGTCCCCACCAGTACTGTACCCCAGAGTTATACAATGACAGACCCGTTCCCACCAGTACTGTACCCCAGTGTTATACAGTGAAAGACACGTCCCCACCAGTACTGTACCCCAATGTTATACAGTGACAGACCCGTCCCCACCAGTACTGTACCCCAGTGTTGTACAGTGACAAATCCGTCCCCACCAGTACTGTACCCGTGTTATACAGTGACAGATCCGTCCCCACCAGTCCTGTACCCCAGTGTTATACAGTGACAGACCCGTCCCCATCTGTACAGTACCCCAGTGTTATACAGCGACAGACCCGTCCCCACCAGTACTGTACCCCAGTGTTATACAGTGAGACACCCGTCCCCACCAGTACTGTACCCCAGTGTTATACAGTGACAGATACATCCCCACCAGTACTGTACCCCAGTGTTATACAGTGACAGACCCGTCCCCAGCAGTACTGTACCCCAGTGTTATACAGTGACAGACTCATCCCCACCAGTACTGTACCCCAGTGTTATACAGTGACAGACCCATCCCCACCAGTACTGTACCCCAGTGTTATAGAGAGACACCTGTCCCCACCAGTACTGTACCCCAGTGTTATACAATGACAGACCCGTCCGCACCAGCACTGTACCCCAGTGTTATACACTGACAGTCCCGTCCCCACCAGTACTGTACCCCAGAGTTATACAATGACAGACCCGTTCCCACCAGTACTGTACCCCAATGTTATGCAGTAACAGACCCATCCCCACCAGTACTGTACCCCAGTGTTATACAGTGACAGACCCATCCCCACCAGTACTGTACCCCAGTGTTATAGAGAGACACCTGTCCCCACCAGTACTGTACCCCAGTGTTATACAATGACAGACCCGTCCCCACCAGCACTGTACCCCAGTGTTATACACTGACAGTCCCGTCCCCACCAGTACTGTACCCCAGAGTTATACAATGACAGACCCGTTCCCACCAGTACTGTACCCCAGAGTTATACAGTGACAGACCCGTCCCCACCAGTCCTGTACCCCAGTGTTATACAGTGAAAGACACGTCCCCACCAGTACTGTACCCCAGTGTTATACAGTGAAAGACACGTCCCCACCAGTACTGTACCCCAATGTTATACAGTGACAGACCCGTCCCCACCAGTACTGTACCCCAGTGTTATAGAGAGACACCCGTCCCCACCAGTACTGTACCCCAGTGTTATAGACCGACACCCGTCCCCACCAGTACTGTACCCCAGTGTTATACAGTGAGAGACCCGTCCCCACCAGTACTGTACCCCAGTGTTATACAGTGACAAATCCGTCCCCACCAGTACTGTACCCGTGTTATACAGTGACAGACCCGTCCCCACCAGTACTGTACCCCAGGGTTATACAGTGACAAACCCATCCCCACCAGTACTGTACCCCAGTGTTATACAGTGAGACACCCGTCCCCACCAGTACTGTACCCCAGTGTTATAGACACACCCGTCCCCCCCAGTACTGTACCCGTGTTACAAAGTGACAGACCCATCCCCACCAGTACTGTACCCAAGTGTTATACAGTGACAGACCCATCCCCACCAGTACTGTACCCCAATGTTATGCAGTAACAGACCCAACACCACCAGTACTGTACCCCAGTGTTATACAGTGACAGACCCATCCCCACCAGTACTGTACCCCAGCGTTATACAGTGACAGACCCATCCTCACCAGTACTGTACCCCAGTGTTATAGAGAGACACCTGTCCCCACCAGTACTGTACCCCAGTGTTATACAGTGAGACACCCATCCCCACCAGTACTGTACCCAGTGTTATAGTGAGACCCGTCCCACCAGTACTGTATTCCAGTGTTAAACAGTGACAGACCAGTCCCCACCAGTACTGTACCCCAGTGTTAAACAGTGACAGACCGGTCCCGAGTACTGTACCCCAGTGTTAAACAGTGACAGACCCGTCCCCACCAGTACTGTACCCCAGTGTTAAACAGTGACAGACCGGTCCCGAGTACTGTACCCCAGTGTTAAACAGTGACAGACCCGTCCCCACCAGTACTGTACCCCAGTGTTATACAGTGACAGACCCGTCAACACCAGTACTGTACCCCAGCGTTATACAGTGACAGACCCATCCTCACCAGTACTGTACCCCAGTGTTATACCGTGACTGACCCGTCCCCACCAGTACTGTACCCCAGTGTTATGCAGTGACAGACCCATCCCCACCAGTACTGTACCCCAGTGTTATGCAGTGACAGACCCGTCCCCACCAGTACTGTACCCCAGTGTTATAGAGAGACACCCGTCCCCACCAGTACTGTACTCCAGTGTTATACAGTAACAGACTTGTCCACACCAGCACTGTACTCCAGTGTTATACAGTGACAGACCCGTCTCCACCAGTACTGTACTCCAGTGTTATACAGTGAGACACCCATCCCCACCAGTACTGTACCCAGTGTTAAACAGTGACAGACCCGTCCCACCAGTCCTGTACCCCAGTGTTAAACAGTGACAGACCCGTCCCCACCAGTACTGTACCCCAGTGTTATACAGTGAGACACCCGTCCCCACCAGTACTGTACCCCAGTGTTATACAGTGACAGACTCATCCCCACCAGTACTGTACCCCAGTGTTATACAGTGAGACACCCGTCCCCACCAGTACTGTACCCCAGTGTTATACAGTGACAGACCCGTCCCCACCAGTACTGTACCCCAGTGTTATACAGTGACAGACCCGTCCCCACCAGTACTGTACCCCAGTGTTATACAGTGAGACCCGTCCCCACCAGTACTGTACCCCAGTGTTATACAGTGACAGACCCGTCCCCACCAGTACTGTATCCCAGTGTTACACAGTGACAGACCCATCCCCACCAGTACTGTACCCCAATGTTATGCAGTAACAGACCCAACACCACCAGTACTGTACCCCAGTGTTATACAGTGACAGACCCATCCCCACCAGTACTGTACCCCAGTGTTATACAGTGACAGGCCCGTCCCCACCAGTACTGTACCCCAGTGTTATACAGTGACAGACCCATCCTCACCAGTACTGTACCCCAGTGTTATACAGTGACAGACCCATCCCCACCAGTACTGTACCCCAGTGTTATACAGTGACAGACCCATCCCCACCAGTACTGTACCCAGTGTTATAGTGAGACCCGTCCCACCAGTACTGTATCCCAGTGTTAAACAGTGACAGACCGGTCCCCACCAGTACTGTACCCCAGTGTTAAACAGTGACAGACCGGTCCCGAGTACTGTACCCCAGTGTTAAACAGTGACAGACCCGTCCCCACCAGTACTGTACCCCAGTGTTATACAGTGACAGACCCGTCAACACCAGTACTGTACCCCAGCGTTATACAGTGACAGACCCATCCTCACCAGTACTGTACCCCAGTGTTATACCGTGACTGACCCGTCCCCACCAGTACTGTACCCCAGTGTTATGCAGTGACAGACCCATCCCCACCAGTACTGTACCCCAGTGTTATGCAGTGACAGACCCGTCCCCACCAGTACTGTACCCCAGTGTTATAGAGAGACACCCGTCCCCACCAGTACTGTACTCCAGTGTTATACAGTAACAGACTTGTCCACACCAGCACTGTACTCCAGTGTTATACAGTGACAGACCCGTCTCCACCAGTACTGTACTCCAGTGTTATACAGTGAGACACCCATCCCCACCAGTACTGTACCCAGTGTTAAACAGTGACAGACCCGTCCCACCAGTCCTGTACCCCAGTGTTAAACAGTGACAGACCCGTCCCCACCAGTACTGTACCCCAGTGTTATACAGTGAGACACCCGTCCCCACCAGTACTGTACCCCAGTGTTATACAGTGACAGACTCATCCCCACCAGTACTGTACCCCAGTGTTATACAGTGAGACACCCGTCCCCACCAGTACTGTACCCCAGTGTTATACAGTGACAGACTCATCCCCACCAGTACTGTACCCCAGTGTTATACAGTGAGACACCCGTCCCCACCAGTACTGTACCCCAGTGTTATACAGTGACAGACCCGTCCCCACCAGTACTGTACCCCAGTGTTATACAGTGACAGACCCGTCCCCACCAGTACTGTACCCCAGTGTTATACAGTGACAGACCCGTCCCCACCAGTACTGTATCCCAGTGTTACACAGTGACAGACCCATCCCCACCAGTACTGTACCCCAATGTTATGCAGTAACAGACCCAACACCACCAGTACTGTACCCCAGTGTTATACAGTGACAGACCCATCCCCACCAGTACTGTACCCCAGTGTTATACAGTGACAGGCCCGTCCCCACCAGTACTGTACCCCAGTGTTATACAGTGACAGACCCATCCTCACCAGTACTGTACCCCAGTGTTATACAGTGACAGACCCATCCCCACCAGTACTGTACCCCAGTGTTATACAGTGACAGACCCATCCCCACCAGTACTGTACCCCAGTGTTATAGAGAGACACCCGTCCCCACCAGTACTGTACCCCAGTGTTATACAGTGAGACACCCATCCCCACCAGTACTGTACCCAGTGTTATAGTGAGATCCGTCCCACCAGTACTGTATCCCAGTGTTAAACAGTGACAGACGGGTCCCCACCAGTACTGTACCCCAGTGTTTAACAGTGACAGACCGGTCCCGAGTACTGTACCCCAGTGTTAAACAGTGACAGACCCGTCCCCACCAGTACTGTACCCCAGTGTTATACAGTGACAGACCCGTCCCCACCAGTACTGTACCCCAATGTTATAGAGAGACACCGTCCCCACCAGTACTGTACCCCAGTGTTATACAGTGACAGACCCGTCCCCACCAGTACTGTACCCCAGTGTTATACAGTGAGACACCCGTCCCCACCAGTACTGTACCCCAGTGTTATACAGTGACAGACCCATCCCCACCAGTACTGTACCCCAGTGTTATACAGTGACAGACCCGTCCCCACCAGTACTGTATCCCAGTGTTATACAGTGACAGACGCGTCCCCACCAGTACTGTACCCCAGTGTTATACAGTGACAGACCCGTCCCCACCAGTACTGTAACCCAGTGTTATACAGTGACAGTCCCGTCCCCACCAGTACTGTACCCCAGAGTTATACAATGACAGACCCGTTCCCACCAGTACTGTACCCCAGTGTTATACAGTGAAAGACACGTCCCCACCAGTACTGTACCCCAATGTTATACAGTGACAGACCCGTCCCCACCAGTACTGTACCCCAGTGTTATACAGTGACAAATCCGTCCCCACCAGTACTGTACCCGTGTTATACAGTGACAGATCCGTCCCCACCAGTCCTGTACCCCAGTGTTATACAGTGACAGACCCGTCCCCATCTGTACAGTACCCCAGTGTTATACAGCGACAGACCCGTCCCCACCAGTACTGTACCCCAGTGTTATACAGTGGGACACCCGTCCCCACCAGTACTGTACCCCAGTGTTATACAGTGACAGATACATCCCCACCAGTACTGTACCCCAGTGTTATACAGTGACAGACCCGTCCCCAGCAGTACTGTACCCGTGTTATACAGTGACAGACCCATCCCCACCAGTACTGTACCCCAGTGTTATACAGTGACAGACCCATCCCCACCAGTACTGTACCCCAGTGTTATAGAGAGACACCTGTCCCCACCAGTACTGTACCCCAGTGTTATACAATGACAGACCCGTCCCCACCAGCACTGTACCCCAATGTTATACACTGACAGTCCCGTCCCCACCAGTACTGTACCCCAGAGTTATACAATGACAGACCCGTTCCCACCAGTACTGTACCCCAGAGTTATACAGTGACAGACCCGTCCCCACCAGTCCTGTACCCCAGTGTTATACAGTGAAAGACACGTCCCCACCAGTACTGTACCCCAGTGTTATACAGTGAAAGACACGTCCCCACCAGTACTGTACCCCAATGTTATACAGTGACAGACCCGTCCCCACCAGTACTGTACCCCAGTGTTATAGAGAGACACCCGTCCCCACCAGTACTGTACCCCATGTTATACAGTGACAGACCCGTCAACACCAGTACTGTACCCCAGCGTTATACAGTGACAGACCCATCCTCACCAGTACTGTACCCCAGTGTTATACCGTGACTGACCCGTCCCCACCAGTACTGTACCCCAGTGTTATGCAGTGACAGACCCATCCCCACCAGTACTGTACCCCAGTGTTATGCAGTGACAGACCCGTCCCCACCAGTACTGTACCCCAGTGTTATAGAGAGACACCCGTCCCCACCAGTACTGTACTCCAGTGTTATACAGTAACAGACTTGTCCACACCAGCACTGTACTCCAGTGTTATACAGTGACAGACCCGTCTCCACCAGTACTGTACTCCAGTGTTATACAGTGAGACACCCATCCCCACCAGTACTGTACCCAGTGTTAAACAGTGACAGACCCGTCCCACCAGTCCTGTACCCCAGTGTTAAACAGTGACAGACCCGTCCCCACCAGTACTGTACCCCAGTGTTATACAGTGAGACACCCGTCCCCACCAGTACTGTACCCCAGTGTTATACAGTGACAGACTCATCCCCACCAGTACTGTACCCCAGTGTTATACAGTGAGACACCCGTCCCCACCAGTACTGTACCCCAGTGTTATACAGTGACAGACTCATCCCCACCAGTACTGTACCCCAGTGTTATACAGTGAGACACCCGTCCCCACCAGTACTGTACCCCAGTGTTATACAGTGACAGACCCGTCCCCACCAGTACTGTACCCCAGTGTTATACAGTGACAGACCCGTCCCCACCAGTACTGTACCCCAGTGTTATACAGTGACAGACCCGTCCCCACCAGTACTGTATCCCAGTGTTACACAGTGACAGACCCATCCCCACCAGTACTGTACCCCAATGTTATGCAGTAACAGACCCAACACCACCAGTACTGTACCCCAGTGTTATACAGTGACAGACCCATCCCCACCAGTACTGTACCCCAGTGTTATACAGTGACAGGCCCGTCCCCACCAGTACTGTACCCCAGTGTTATACAGTGACAGACCCATCCTCACCAGTACTGTACCCCAGTGTTATACAGTGACAGACCCATCCCCACCAGTACTGTACCCCAGTGTTATACAGTGACAGACCCATCCCCACCAGTACTGTACCCCAGTGTTATAGAGAGACACCCGTCCCCACCAGTACTGTACCCCAGTGTTATACAGTGAGACACCCATCCCCACCAGTACTGTACCCAGTGTTATAGTGAGACCCGTCCCACCAGTACTGTATCCCAGTGTTAAACAGTGACAGACGGGTCCCCACCAGTACTGTACCCCAGTGTTTAACAGTGACAGACCGGTCCCGAGTACTGTACCCCAGTGTTAAACAGTGACAGACCCGTCCCCACCAGTACTGTACCCCAGTGTTATACAGTGACAGACCCGTCCCCACCAGTACTGTACCCCAATGTTATAGAGAGACACCGTCCCCACCAGTACTGTACCCCAGTGTTATACAGTGACAGACCCGTCCCCACCAGTACTGTACCCCAGTGTTATACAGTGAGACACCCGTCCCCACCAGTACTGTACCCCAGTGTTATACAGTGACAGACCCATCCCCACCAGTACTGTACCCCAGTGTTATACAGTGACAGACCCGTCCCCACCAGTACTGTATCCCAGTGTTATACAGTGACAGACGCGTCCCCACCAGTACTGTACCCCAGTGTTATACAGTGACAGACCCGTCCCCACCAGTACTGTAACCCAGTGTTATACAGTGACAGTCCCGTCCCCACCAGTACTGTACCCCAGAGTTATACAATGACAGACCCGTTCCCACCAGTACTGTACCCCAGTGTTATACAGTGAAAGACACGTCCCCACCAGTACTGTACCCCAATGTTATACAGTGACAGACCCGTCCCCACCAGTACTGTACCCCAGTGTTATACAGTGACAAATCCGTCCCCACCAGTACTGTACCCGTGTTATACAGTGACAGATCCGTCCCCACCAGTCCTGTACCCCAGTGTTATACAGTGACAGACCCGTCCCCATCTGTACAGTACCCCAGTGTTATACAGCGACAGACCCGTCCCCACCAGTACTGTACCCCAGTGTTATACAGTGGGACACCCGTCCCCACCAGTACTGTACCCCAGTGTTATACAGTGACAGATACATCCCCACCAGTACTGTACCCCAGTGTTATACAGTGACAGACCCGTCCCCAGCAGTACTGTACCCGTGTTATACAGTGACAGACCCATCCCCACCAGTACTGTACCCCAGTGTTATACAGTGACAGACCCATCCCCACCAGTACTGTACCCCAGTGTTATAGAGAGACACCTGTCCCCACCAGTACTGTACCCCAGTGTTATACAATGACAGACCCGTCCCCACCAGCACTGTACCCCAGTGTTATACACTGACAGTCCCGTCCCCACCAGTACTGTACCCCAGAGTTATACAATGACAGACCCGTTCCCACCAGTACTGTACCCCAGAGTTATACAGTGACAGACCCGTCCCCACCAGTCCTGTACCCCAGTGTTATACAGTGAAAGACACGTCCCCACCAGTACTGTACCCCAGTGTTATACAGTGAAAGACACGTCCCCACCAGTACTGTACCCCAATGTTATACAGTGACAGACCCGTCCCCACCAGTACTGTACCCCAGTGTTATAGAGAGACACCCGTCCCCACCAGTACTGTACCCCATGTTATACAGTGACAGACCCGTCCCCACCAGTACTGTACCCCAGTGTTATAGAGCGACACCCGTCCCCACCAGTACTGTACCCCAGTGTTATACAGTGACAGACCCGTCCCCACCAGTACTGTACCCCAGTGTTATACAGTGACAAATCCGTCCCCACCAGTACTGTACCCGTGTTATACAGTGACAGATCCGTCCCCACCAGTCCTGTACCCCAGTGTTATACAGTGAAAGACACGTCCCCACCAGTACTGTACACCAGTGTTATACAGTGACAGACCCGTCCCCATCTGTACAGTACCCCAGTGTTATACAGTGACAGACCCGTCCCCACCAGTACTGTACCCCAGGGTTATACAGTGACAAACCCATCCCCACCAGTACTGTACCCCAGTGTTATACAGTGAGACACCCGTCCCCACCAGTACAGTACCCCAGTGTTATACAGTGACAGACCCATCCCCACCAGTACTGTACCCCAGTGTTATACAGTGAGACACCCGTCCCCACCAGTACTGTACCCCAGTGTTATACAGTGACAGACCCATCCCCACCAGTACTGTACCCCAGTGTTATACAGTGAGACACCCGTCCCCACCAGTACTGTACCCCAGTGTTATAGACACACCCGTCCCCCCCAGTACTGTACCCCAGTGTTACAAAGTGACAGACCCATCCCCACCAGTACTGTACCCAAGTGTTATACAGTGACAGACCCATCCCCACCAGTACTGTACCCCAATGTTATGCAGTAACAGACCCAACACCACCAGTACTGTACCCCAGTGTTATACAGTGACAGACCCATCCCCACCAGTACTGTACCCCAGCGTTATACAGTGACAGACCCATCCTCACCAGTACTGTACCCCAGTGTTAAACAGTGACAGACCGGTCCCGAGTACTGTACCCCAGTGTTAAACAGTGACAGACCCGTCCCCACCAGTACTGTACCCCAGTGTTAAACAGTGACAGACCGGTCCCGAGTACTGTACCCCAGTGTTAAACAGTGACAGGCCCGTCCCCACCAGTACTGTACCCCAGTGTTAAACAGTGACAGACCGGTCCCGAGTACTGTACCCCAGTGTTAAACAGTGACAGACCCGTCCCCACCAGTACTGTACCCCAGTGTTATACAGTGACAGACCCGTCAACACCAGTACTGTACCCCAGCGTTATACAGTGACAGACCCATCCTCACCAGTACTGTACCCCAGTGTTATACCGTGACTGACCCGTCCCCACCAGTACTGTACCCCAGTGTTATGCAGTGACAGACCCATCCCCACCAGTACTGTACCCCAGTGTTATGCAGTGACAGACCCGTCCCCACCAGTACTGTACCCCAGTGTTATAGAGAGACACCCGTCCCCACCAGTACTGTACTCCAGTGTTATACAGTAACAGACTTGTCCACACCAGCACTGTACTCCAGTGTTATACAGTGACAGACCCGTCTCCACCAGTACTGTACTCCAGTGTTATACAGTGAGACACCCATCCCCACCAGTACTGTACCCAGTGTTAAACAGTGACAGACCCGTCCCACCAGTCCTGTACCCCAGTGTTAAACAGTGACAGACCCGTCCCCACCAGTACTGTACCCCAGTGTTATACAGTGAGACACCCGTCCCCACCAGTACTGTACCCCAGTGTTATACAGTGACAGACTCATCCCCACCAGTACTGTACCCCAGTGTTATACAGTGACACACCCGTCCCCACCAGTACTGTACCCCCGTGTTATACAGTGACAGACCCGTCCCCACCAGTACTGTACCCCAGTGTTATACAGTGACAGACCCGTCCCCACCAGTACTGTATCCCAGTGTTACACAGTGACAGACCCATCCCCACCAGTACTGTACCCCAGTGTTATACAGTGACAGACCCATCCTCACCAGTACTGTACCCCAGTGTTATACAGTGACAGACCCATCCCCACCAGTACTGTACCCCAGTGTTATACAGTGACAGACCCATCCCCACCAGTACTGTACCCCAGTGTTATAGAGAGACACCCGTCCCCACCAGTACTGTACCCCAGTGTTATACAGTGAGACACCCATCCCCACCAGTACTGTACCCAGTGTTATAGTGAGACCCGTCCCACCAGTACTGTATCCCAGTGTTAAACAGTGACAGACGGGTCCCCACCAGTACTGTACCCCAGTGTTTAACAGTGACAGACCGGTCCCGAGTACTGTACCCCAGTGTTAAACAGTGACAGACCCGTCCCCACCAGTACTGTACCCCAGTGTTATACAGTGACAGACCCGTCCCCACCAGTACTGTACCCCAATGTTATAGAGAGACACCGTCCCCACCAGTACTGTACCCCAGTGTTATACAGTGACAGACCCGTCCCCACCAGTACTGTACCCCAGTGTTATACAGTGAGACACCCGTCCCCACCAGTACTGTACCCCAGTGTTATACAGTGACAGACCCATCCCCACCAGTACTGTACCCCAGTGTTATACAGTGACAGACCCGTCCCCACCAGTACTGTATCCCAGTGTTATAGTGACAGACGCGTCCCCACCAGTACTGTACCCCAGTGTTATACAGTGACAGACCCGTCCCCACCAGTACTGTAACCCAGTGTTATACAGTGACAAATCCGTCCCCACCAGTACTGTACCCGTGTTATACAGTGACAGATCCGTCCCCACCAGTCCTGTACCCCAGTGTTATACAGTGACAGACCCGTCCCCATCTGTACAGTACCCCAGTGTTATACAGCGACAGACCCGTCCCCACCAGTACTGTACCCCAGTGTTATACAGTGAGACACCCGTCCCCACCAGTACTGTACCCCAGTGTTATACAGTGACAGATACATCCCCACCAGTACTGTACCCCAGTGTTATACAGTGACAGACCCGTCCCCAGCAGTACTGTAACCCAGTGTTACACAGTGACAGACCCGTCCCCACCAGTACTGTACCCCAGTGTTATACAATGACAGACCCGTCCCCACCAGCACTGTACCCCAGTGTTATACATTGACAGTCCCGTCCCCACCTGTACTGTACCCCAGAGTTATACAATGACAGACCCGTTCCCACCAGTACTGTACCCCAGTGTTATACAGTGAAAGACACGTCCCCACCAGTACTGTACCCCAATGTTATAGAGAGACACCCGTCCCCACCAGTACTGTACCCCAGTGTTATGCAGTGACAGACCCGTCCCCACCAGTCCTGTACCCCAGTGTTATACAGTGACAGACCCATCCCCACCAGTACTGTACCCCAGTGTTATACAGTGAGACACCCGTCCCCACCAGTACTGTACCCCAGTGTTATAGAGAGACACCCGTCCCCACCAGTACTGTATCCCAGTGTTACACAGTGACAGACCCATCCCCACCAGTACTGTACCCCAGTGTTATAGAGAGATACCTGTCCCCACCAGTACTGTACCCAAGTGTTATACAGTGACAGACCCATCCCCACCAGTACTGTACCCCAATGTTATGCAGTAACAGACCCAACACCACCAGTACTGTACCCCAGTGTTATACAGTGACAGACCCATCCCCACCAGTACTGTACCCCAGTGTTATACAGTGACAGACCCATCCCCACCAGTACTGTACCCCAGTGTTATACAGTGACAGACCCATCCCCACCAGTACTGTACCCCAGTGTTATAGAGAGACACCTGTCCCCACCAGTACTGTACCCCAGTGTTATACAATGACAGACCCGTCCCCACCAGCACTGTACCCCAGTGTTATACAGTGACAGACCCGTTCCCACCAGTACTGTACACCAGTGTTATACAGTGACAGACCCGTCCCCATCTGTACAGTACCCCAGTGTTATACAGGGACAGACCCGTCCCCACCAGTACTGTACCCCAGTGTTATACAGTGACAAACCCATCCCCACCAGTACTGTACCCCAGTGTTATACAGTGAGACACCCGTCCCCACCAGTACAGTACCCCAGTGTTATACAGTGACAGACCCATCCCCACCAGTACTGTACCCCAGTGTTATAGTGAGACACCCGTCCCCACCAGTACTGTACCCCAGTGTTATACAGTGACAGACCCATCCCCACCAGTACTGTACCCCAGTGTTATACAGTGAGACACCCGTCCCCACCAGTACTGTACCCCAGTGTTATAGAGACACCCGTCCCCCCCAGTACTGTACCCCAGTGTTACAAAGTGACAGACCCATCCCCACCAGTACTGTACCCAAGTGTTATACAGTGACAGACCCATCCCCACCAGTACTGTACCCCAATGTTATGCAGTAACAGACCCAACACCGCCAGTACTGTACCCCAGTGTTATACAGTGACAGACCCATCCCCACCAGTACTGTACCCCAGCGTTATACAGTGACAGACCCATCCTTACCAGTACTGTACCCCAGTGTTATAGAGAGACACCTGTCCCCACCAGTACTGTACCCCAGTGTTATGCAGTGAGACACCCATCCCCACCAGTACTGTACCCAGTGTTATAGTGAGACCCGTCCCACCAGTACTGTATCCCAGTGTTAAACAGTGACAGACCGGTCCCCACCAGTACTGTACCCCAGTGTTAAACAGTGACAGACCGGTCCCGAGTACTGTACCCCAGTGTTAAACAGTGACAGACCCATCCTCACCAGTACTGTACCCCAGTGTTATACCGTGACTGACCCGTCCCCACCAGTACTGTACCCCAGTGTTATGCAGTGACAGACCCATCCCCACCAGTACTGTACCCCAGTGTTATACAGTGACAGACCCGTCCCCACCAGTACTGTACCCCAGTGTTATACAGTGAGACACCCGTCCCCACCAGTACTGTACCCAGTGTTAAACAGTGACAGACCCGTCCCACCAGTCCTGTACCCCAGTGTTAAACAGTGACAGACCCGTCCCCACCAGTACTGTACCCCAGTGTTATACAGTGAGACACCCGTCCCCACCAGTACTGTACCCCAGTGTTATACAGTGACAGACCCATCCCCACCAGTACTGTACCCCAGTGTTATACAGTGAGACACCGGTCCCCACCAGTACTGTACCCCAGTGTTATACAGTGACAGACCCATCCCCACCAGTACCGTACCCCAGTGTTATAGAGACACCCATCCCCACCAGTACTGTACCCCAGTGTTATACAGTGACACACCCGTCCCCACCAGTACTGTATCCCAGTGTTACACAGTGACAGACCCATCCCCACCAGTACTGTACCCCAATGTTATGCAGTAACAGATCTAACACCACCAGTACTGTACCCCAGTGTTACACAGTGACAGACCCATCCCCACCAGTACTGTACCCCAGTGTTATACAGTGACAGGCCCGTCCCCACCAGTACTGTACCCCAGTGTTATACAGTCACAGACCCATCCCCACCAGTACTGTACCCCAGTGTTATACAGTGACAGACCCATCCCCACCAGTACTGTACCCCAGTGTTATACAGTGACAGACCCATCCCCACCAGTACTGTACCCCAGTGTTATAGAGAGACACCCGTCCCCACCAGTACTGTACCGCAGTGTTATACAGTGAGACACCCATCCCCACCAGTACTGTACCCAGTGTTATAGTGAGACCCGTCCCACCAGTACTGTATCTCAGTGTTAAACAGTGACAGACCGGTCCCGAGTACTGTACCCCAGTGTTAAACAGTGACAGACCCGTCCCCACCAGTACTGTACCCCAGTGTTATACAGTGACAGACCCGTCCCCACCAGTACTGTACCCCAGTGTTATACAGTGAGACACCCGTCCCCACCAGAACTGTACCCCAGTGTTATACAGTGACAGACCCGTCCCCACCAGTACTGTACCCCAATGTTATAGAGAGACACCCGTCCCCACCAGTACTGTACCCCAGTGTTATACAGTGACAGACCCGTCCCCACCAGTACTGTACCCCAGTGTTATACAGTGAGACACCCGTCCCCACCAGAACTGTACCCCAGTGTTATACAGTGACAGACCCATCCCCACCAGTACTGTACCCCAGTGTTATACAGTGAGACACCCGTCCCCACCAGTACTGTATCCCAGTGTTACAGTGACAGACCCATCCCCACCAGTACTGTACCCCAGTGTTATACCGTGACTGACCCGTCCCCACCAGTACTGTACCCCAGTGTTATGCAGTGACAGACCCATCCCCACCAGTACTGTACCCCAGTGTTATACAGTGACAGACCCGTCCCCACCAGTACTGTACCCCAGTGTTATAGAGAGACAGACCCGTCCCCACCAGTACTGTACTCCAGTGTTATACAGTAACAGACTTGTCCACACCAGCACTGTACTCCAGTGTTATACAGTGACAGACCCGTCTCCACCAGTACTGTACTCCAGTGTTATTCAGTGAGACACCCATCCCCACCAGTACTGTACCCAGTGTTAAACAGTGACAGACCCGTCCCACCAGTCCTGTACCCCAGTGTTAAACAGTGACAGACCCGTCCCCACCAGTACTGTACCCCAGTGTTATACAGTGAGACACCCGTCCCCACCAGTACTGTACCCCAGTGTTATACAGTGACAGACCCATCCCCACCAGTACTGTACCCCAGTGTTATACAGTGAGACACCCGTCCCCACCAGTACTGTATCCCAGTGTTATAGAGACACCCGTCCCCACCAGTACTGTATCCCAGTGTTACACAGTGACAGACCCATCCCCACCAGTACTGTACCCCAATGTTATGCAGTAACAGACCCAACACCACCAGTACTGTACCCCAGTGTTATACAGTGACAGACCCATCCCCACCAGTACTGTACCCCAGTGTTATACAGTGACTGACCCATCCCCACCAGTACTGTACCCCAGTGTTATACAGTGACAGACCCATCCCCACCAGTACTGTACCCCAGTGTTATAGAGAGACACCCGTCCCCACCAGTACTGTACCCCAGTGTTATACAGTGAGACACCCATCCCCACCAGTACTGTACCCAGTGTTATAGTGAGACCCGTCCCACCAGTACTGTATCCCAGTGTTAAACAGTGACAGACCGGTCCCCACCAGTACTGTACCCCAGTGTTAAACAGTGACAGACCGGTCCCGAGTACTGTACCCCAGTGTTAAACAGTGATAGACCCGTCCCCACCAGTACTGTACCCCAGTGTTATACAGTGACAGACCCGTCCCCACCAGTACTGTACCCCAGCGTTATACAGTGACAGACCCATCCTCACCAGTACTGTACCCCAGTGTTATACCGTGACTGACCCGTCCCCACCAGTACTGTACCCCAGTGTTATGCAGTGACAGACCCATCCCCACCAGTACTGTACCCCAGTGTTATAGAGAGACACCCGTCCCCACCAGTACTGTACTCCAGTGTTATACAGTAACAGACTTGTCCACACCAGTACTGTACTCCAGTGTTATACAGTGAGACACCCATCCCCACCAGTACTGTACCCAGTGTTAAACAGTGACAGACCCGTCCCACCAGTCCTGTACCCCAGTGTTAAACAGTGACAGACCCGTCCCCACCAGTACTGTACCCCAGTGTTATACAGTGAGACACCCGTCCCCACCAGTACTGTACCCCAGTGTTATACAGTGACAGACCCATCCCCACCAGTACTGTACCCCAGTGTTATACAGTGAGACACCCGTCCCCACCAGTACTGTACCCCAGTGTTTAGAGACACCCGTCCCCACCAGTACTGTATCCCAGTGTTACACATTGACAGACCCATCCCCATCAGTACTGTACCCAAGTGTTATACAGTGACAGACCCATCCCCACCAGTACTGTACCCCAATGTTATGCAGTAACAGACCAACACCACCAGTACTGTACCCCAGTGTTATACAGTGACAGACCCATCCCCACCAGTACTGTACCCCAGTGTTATACAGTGACAGACCCATCCCCACCAGTACTGTACCCCAGTGTTATACAGTGACAGACCCATCCCCACCAGTACTGTACCCCAGTGTTATAGAGAGACACCCGCCCCCACCAGTACTGTACCCCAGTGTTATACAGTGAGACACCCATCCCCACCAGTACTGTACCCCAGTGTTATAGTGAGACCGGTCCCCACCAGTACTGTACCCCAGTGTTTAACAGTGACAGACCGGTCCCGAGTACTGTACCCCAGTGTTAAACAGTGACAGACCCGTCCCCACCAGTACTGTACCCCAGTGTTATACAGTGACAGACCCGTCAACACCAGTACTGTACCCCAGCGTTATACAGTGACAGACCCATCCTCACCAGTACTGTACCCCAGTGTTATACAGTAACAGACCCATCCCCACCAGTACTGTACCCCAGTGTTATACAGTGACAGACCCGTCTCCACCAGTACTGTACCCCAGTGTTAAACAGTGATAGACCCGTCCCCACCAGTACTGTACCCCAGTGTTATTCAGTGACAGACCCGTCCCACCAGTACTGTACCCCAGTGTTATACAGTGACAGACACGTCCCCACCAGTACTGTAACCCAGTGTTATACAGTGACAGACCCGTCCCCACCAGTACTGTACCCCAGTGTTAAACAGTGACAGACCCGTCCCCACCAGTACTGTACCCCAGTGTTAAACAGTGATAGACCCGTCCCCACCAGTACTGTACCCCAGTGTTATACAGTGACAGACCCGTCCCCACCAGTACTGTACCCCAGTGTTATACAGTGACAGACCCGTCCCCACCAGTACTGTACCCCAGTGTTATACAGTGATAGACCCGTCCCCACCAGTACTGTCCCCCAGTGTTATACAGTGACAGACCCGTTCCCACCAGTACTGTACCCCAGTGTTATACAGTGACAGACCCGTCCCCACCAGTACTGTGCCCCAGTGTTATAGTGACAGACCCGTCCCCACCAGTACTGTACCCCAGTGTTACACAGTGACAGACCCGTCCCCACCAGTACTGTACCCCAGTGTTATACAGTGACAGACCCGTCCCCACCAGTACTGTACCCCAGTGTTATACAGTGACAGACCCGTCCCCACCAGTACTGTACCCCAGTGTTAAACAGTGACAGACCCGTCCCCACCAGTACTGTAACCCAGTGTTATACAGTGACAGACCCGTCCCCACCAGTACTGTACCCCAGTGTTATACAGTGATAGACCCGTCCCCACCAGTACTGTACCCCAGTGTTATACAGTGACAGACCCGTCCCCACCAGTACTGTACCCAGTGTTATACAGTGATGACCCGACCCACCAATAATGTACCCCAGTGTTATGTAGTGACAGATGCTGGTACCTGTACGTTGGGGAAGGCATTTTCTTGCTTGTTGCCGTACGCCCCTCCATAGACGGTGAAATCGTCAACGCTGAGCTGGGAACAAGGACAAAACAAAAACGGTCAGCGGTCTGAGGCGAGCTGACAGCGTGGAATTCTCCACCGGCCGGCCGGCACGCGCCAGCTCGCTCACCTTGTCCTGCAGGAATAAAACGACAGTCTTGGGGCCTTTGTTGAGAGCTGGATTCAGGTAGGAGGAGAGCTGGACACTTGAGAGGATATGACCTTCATTCGGAGAGTCCTGTGGACGCCAGAGGGAGCTGGGAAAACACACACACAAGAGTTTAAACAAAGGGCTAACTCAGCATCTGCCTCTCTCCGCGGACTCCATTCGAGCACACTTTGACAGTGACATTCCCCGGTTCTAATTAATAATTTTAAAAAAATAATCCACAAGTAGGCTCGCATTCACACTGCAATGGAGTTACAGTGTAAATCCCCTAGTCGCCACATTCCGGCGCCTGTTCCGGTCTACAGAGGGAGAATTCAGAGTGTCCAATTCACCTAACAGCACGTATTTCGGGACTTGTGGGAGGAAACCGGAGCACCCGGAGGAAACCCACGCAGACACGGGGAGAACGTGCAGACTCCGCACAGACAGTGACCCAAGCGGGAATCGAACCTGGGACCCTGGCGCTGTGAGGCGACGGTGCTAACCACTGTGCTAATGTGCTGCTCTCACCCTCCCACCTCTCTCTCCAAAGATGCCATTGTGTTAATTATCCATCTGCCCATCCAACACACAGGAGCAGAAATTCCCAACGGAATATTGGGAAGAGGGAAGCAATAATTTTATGGTCCTCCCTTCAAACTCGGTAATTTCCCTCCAACTGAACATTGCATAGACCGACGACATGATCGCGGTTCAGACCGTTTCCATAACGACCGACCACGCCGCTCCCGGGTAAGACTCGGAGGTGAAGCCAGTCCATTCACAACCTCGGTGTCACGGTTGACCCCCGAGATGGGTTTCTGACCTCATGCCTGCACCATCACCAAGACCGCCCCCCCGCGTAACGTCGCCCAACTCCACCCCCCCCCCCCCGTCTCAACACATCCGCTGTGGGAGCCCTCAGCCGCACCTTCGTTACCACCACACTCCACTATTCTGTCGCGCTCTCAGTCTACCCCAGCAGCCCATAATTCACCCATACCCACCATCACAGCTTCCGAAGTCAGATTGGCCTTCCTGAAAGTGAACCCTCGGAAGGCGACGGGCCCGGACGGGATCCCTGGTCGTGCACTCAGAGCCTGCGCGGCCCAGCTGGCAGAGGTATTCACGGACATCTTTAACCTGTCCCTACTCCACTCCGAGGTCCCCACCTGCTTCAAGAAGACCACCATCATACCGGTACCAAAGAAGAACCAGGCAACGTGCCTCAATGACTACCGACCAGTGGCCCTGACTTCAGTCGTAATGAAGTGCTTCGAGAGGTTGATCATGAAGCGCATCACCTCCATACTCCCAGAACGCCATGATCCACTGCAATTCGCATACCGCTGCAACCGGTCCACATCAGACGCCATCTCCCTGGCCCTACACTCATCCCTAGAGCATCTCGAAAACAAGGACTCCTACATTAGACTCCTATTTATTGACTACAGCTCCGCTTTCAACACCATAATCCCAGCCAAGCTCATATCAAAGCTCCAAAACCTAGGACTTGGCTCCCCACTCTGCAACTGGATCCTCGATTTTCTGACCAACAGACCACAATCAGTAAGAATGAACAACAACACCTCCTCCATAATAGTCCTCAACACCGGCGCCCCGCAAGGCTGCGTACTTAGCCCCCTACTCTACTCCCTGTACACACACAACTGCGTGGCAAAACTTGGTTCCAACTCCATCTACAAGTTTGCTGACGATACGACCATAGTGGGCCGGATCTCGAATAACGATGAGTCAGAATACAGGAGCGAGATAGAGAACCTAGTGGAATGGTGCAGCGACAACAATCTCTCCCTCAATACCAGCAAAACTAAAGAGCTGGTAATTGACTTCAGGAAGCAAAGTACTGTACACACCCCTGTCAGCATCAACGGGGCCGAGGTGGAGATGGTTAGCAGTTTCAAATTCCTAGGGGTGCACATCTCCAAAAATCTGTCCTGGTCCACCCACGTCGACGCTACCACCAAGAAAGCACAACAGCGCCGATACTTCCTCAGGAAACTAAGGAAATTCGGCATGTCCACATTGACTCTTAACAACTTTTACAGATGCACCATAGAAAGCATCCTATCGGGCTGCATCACAGCCTGGTATGGCAACTGCTCGGCCCAGGACCGCAAGAAACTTCAGAGTCGTGAACACCGCCCAGTCCATCACACGAACCTGCCTCCCATCCATCTACCCTGGGGAAAGCGGGCAGCATAATCAAAGACCCCTCCCACCCGGCTTACTCACTCTTCCAACTTCTTCCATCGGGCAGGAGATACAGAAGTCTGAGAACACGCACGAACAGACTCAAAAACAGCTTCTTCCCCACTGTCACCAGACTCCTAAATGACCCTCTTATGGACTGACCACATTAACACTACACCCTGTATGCTTCACCCGATGCCAGTGCTTGTGTAGTTACATTGTATATGTTGTGTTGCCCTATTATGTATTTTCTTTTAATCCCTTTTCTTCTCATGTACTTAATGATCTGTTGAGCTGCTCGCAGAAAAATACTTTTCACTGTACCTCGGTACACATGACAATAAACAAATCCAATCCAATCCTAGGGAATCTTCAGCTCACCCCAAACTGGGTCCCTGGTCCTGTGTGACAGCAATGCTAACCATATCCTTGTAGAGAAATCCCTCCATTAACCCCCCCCCTTATCACTGTAACCTCTTCCAGTCCCTACAACCCTCCCTATCTCTGTAACCTCCACCAGTCCCTACAACCCTCCCTATCTCTGTAACCTCCACCAGTCCCTACAACCCTCCCCATCTCTGTAACCTCCACCAGTCCCTACAACCCTCCCTATCTCTGTAACCTCCACCAGTCCCTATAACCCTCCCTATCTCTAACCTCCTCCAGTCCCTACAACCCTCCCTATCGCTGTAACCTCCTCCAGCTCCTATAACCCTCCCTATACCTAACCTCCTCCAGTCCCGACAACCCTCCCTATCTCTGCAACCTCCTCCAATCCCTACAACCCTCCCCATCTCTGTAACCTCCTCCAGCTCCTACAACCCTCCCTATCTCTGTAACCTCCTCCAGTCCCGACAACCCGCCGTATCGCTGCAACCTCCTCCAGCCCCTACAACGCTCCCTATCTCTGTAACCTCCTCCAGCTCCTATAACCCTCCCTATCTCTAACCTCCTCCAGTCCCGACAACCCGCCCTATCTCTGCAACCTCCTCCAATCCCTACAACCCCCTCTATCTCTGTAACCTCCTCCAGCCCCAAAACCCTCCCTATCTCTGTAACCTCCTCCAATCCCTACAACCCTCCCCATCTCTGTAACCTCCTCCAGCCCCTACAACCCTCCCCATCTCTGTAACCTCCTCTAGTCCCTACAACCCTCCCTATCTCTAACCTCATCCAGCCCCTACAACCGTCCCGATCTCTGTAACCTCCTCCAGCCCCTCTTCCCCTCCCTACCTTCCTGTGTGAGCTGGCTCCATTTCCACCCATCTCTCCTTTACGATGCGACTTGAAAACTAATCGTTTTGACGGGCTTTTGTTCGCCGTCCCTGATATCTCCATCTGTTGCTCGTGGGTCAGATTCTGCCTGATATTTCCTCCTGTGAAACGCCTCGGGGGGGGGGGGGGGGGGGGGAGGTTTGACTGGGTTAAATGCATTATGAAAATGCAAGGTGTTTTTAAGTTTTATTTATGGGATGCCAGCGTCACTGGGTTGGGCCCTCATTTATTGCCCGTTCCCAATTGCCCTCCATTTCCCAGGGCAGTTAAGAGTCAATCAGGGTTCCTTCCTTAAAAGGACACCATGTGAAGCAAGACGACAAGGGCTTCAAGGTCATCATCAGGCTTTCACTTCCAGATTTTCATTGAAAACAGGTTTTCACCACCTGCCATGACAGGGTTTGAAGCTGGGTGCCGTGATCTTACCCTGCGCCTCGGGATCACTGGCCCAGTGACAATAACACTGGGCCACCACCTGCCACACTGCAAACCTGCCCGCCTGCTTCGAGACACTTAGCGGCCGAGGCGGGAAAGAAGGACGGCTTAATCGAGGAAGTGAAAATGTGCTCTGTGGCAAGGAAATACAGCATTAGGCAAATGTGTCGGCACTGGCTTCAAATCAGCCTCTCAGATACCAGCTCCTATCTGTCAGTCCTCACATCCCATGTACCGTTTGATGAGGACAGTGTAGAGCGAGCTTTACTCTGTATCTAACCCCGTGCTGTACCTGTCCTGGGAGTGTTTGATCGGGACAGTGTAGAGGGAGCTTTACTCTGTATCTAACCCCGTGCTGTACCTGTCCTGGGAGTGTTTGATGGGGACAGTGTAGAGGGAGCTTTACTCTGTATCTAACACCGTGCTGTACCTGTCCTGGGAGTGTTTGATGGGGACAGTGTAGAGGGAGCTTTAGTCTGTATCTAACCCTGTGCTGTACCTGTCCTGGGAGTGTTTGATGGGGACAGTGTAGAGGGAGCTTTACTCTGTATCTAACCCCGTGCTGTACCTGTCCTGGGAGTGTTTGATGGGGTCAGTGTAGAGGGAGCTTTACTCTGTATCTAACCCCGTGCTGTACCTGTCCTGGGAGTGTTTGATGGGGACAGTGTAGAGGGAGCTTTACCCTGTACCTAACCCCGTGCTGTACCTGTCCTGGGAGTGTTTGATGGGGACAGTGTAGAGGGAGCTTTACTCTGTATCTAACCCCGTGCTGTACCTGTCCTGGGAGTGTTTGATGGGGTCAGTGTAGAGGGAGCTTTACTCTGTATCTAACCCCGTGCTGTACCTGTCCTGGGAGTGTTTGATGGGGACAGTGTAGAGGGAGAATTACTCTGTATCTAACCTTGTGCTGTACCTGTCCAGTGTGTGTTTGATGGGGACAGGTTGAAGGGAGCTTTACTCTGTATCTAACCCCGTGCTGTATCTGTCCTGGGAGTGTTTGATGTGGACAGTGTAGAGGGAGCTTTACTCTGTATCTAACCCCGTGCTGTACCTATCCTGGGAGTGTTTGATGGGGACAGTGTAGAGCGAGCTTTTCTCTGTATCTAACCCCGTGCTGTACCTGTCCTGGGAGTGTTTGATGGGGACAGTGTAGAGGGAGCTTTACTCTGTATCTAACCCCGTGCTGTACCTGTCCTGGGAGTGTTTGATGGGGACAGTGTAGAGGGAGCTTTACTCTGTATCTAACCCCGTGCTGTATCTGTCCTGGGAGTGTTTGATGTGGACAGTGTAGAGGGAGCTTTACTCTGTATCTAACCCCGTGTTGTACCTATCCTGGGAGTGTTTGATGGGGTCAGTGTAGAGGGAGCTTTTCTCTGTATCTAACCCCGTGCTGTCCCTGTCCTGGGAGTGTTTGATGGGGACAGTGTAGAGCGAGCTTTACTCTGTATCTAACCCCGTGCTGTCCCTGTCCTGGGAGTGTTTGATGGGGATAGTGTAGAGGGAGCTTTACTCTGTATCTAACCCCGTGCTGTACCTGTCCTGGGAGTGTTTGATGGGGACAGTGTAGAGGGAGCTTTACTCTGTATCTAACCCCGTGCTGTACCTGTGCTGGGAGTGTTTGATGTGGACAGTGTAGAGGGAGCTTTACTCTGTATCTAACCCCGTGTTGTACCTATCCTGGGAGTGTTTGATGGGGTCAGTGTAGAGGGAGCTTTTCTCTGTATCTAACCCCGTGCTGTCCCTGTCCTGGGAGTGTTTGATGGGGACAGTGTAGAGCGAGCTTTACTCTCTATCTAACCCCGTGCTGTACCTGTCCTGGGAGTGTTTGATGGGGACAGTGTAGAGGGAGCTTTACTCTGTATCTAACCCCGTGCTGTACCTGGCCTGGGAGTGTTTGATGGGGACAGTGTAGAGGGAGCTTTACTCTGTATCTAACCCCGTGCTGTACCTATCCTGGGAGTGTTTGATAGGGACAGTGTAGAGGGAGCTTTACTCTGTATCTAACCCCGTGCTGTACCTGTCCTGGGAGTGTTTGATAGGGACAGTGTAGAGGGAGCTTTACTCTGTATCTAACCCCGTGCTGTACCTGTCCTGGGAGTGTTTAATGGGGACAGTGTAGAGGGAGCTTTACTCTGTATCTAACCTCGTGCTGTACCTGTCCTGGGAGTGTTTGATGGGGGCAGTGTAGAGGGAGCTTTACTCTGTATCTAACCCCGTGCTGTGCCTGTCCTGGGAATGTTTGATGGGGACAGTTTAGAGGGAGCTTTACTCTGTATCTAACCCCGTGCTGTTCCTGTCCTGGGAGTGTTTGATGGGGACAGTGTAGAGGGAGCTTTACTCTGTATCTACCCCCGTGCTGTACCTGTCCTGGGAGTGTTTGATGGGGACAGTGTAGAGGGAGCTTTACTCTGTATCTAACCCCGTGCTGTACCTGTCCTGGGAGTGTTTGATGGGGGCAGTGTAGAGGGAGCTTTACTCTGTATCTAACCCCGTGCTGTTCCTGTCCTGGGAGTGTTTGATGGGGACAGTGTAGAGGGAGCTTTACTCTGTATCTACCCCCGTGCTGTACCTGTCCTGGGAGTGTTTGATGGGGACAGTGTCGAGGGAGAATTACTCTGTATCTAACCTCGTGCTGTACCTGTCCTGGGAGTGTTTGATGGGGACAGTGTAGAGGGAGAATTACTCTGTATCTAACCCCGTGCTGTGCCTGTCCTGGGAATGTTTGATGTGGACAGTGTAGAGGGAGCTTTACTCTGTATCTAACCCCGTGCTGTTCCTGTCCTGGGAGTGTTTGATGGGGACAGTGTAGAGGGAGCTTTACTCTGTATCACACCCCGTGCTGTACCTGTCCTGGGAGTGTTTGATGGGGGCAGTGTAGAGGGAGCTTTACTCTGTATCTAACCCCGTGCTGTACCTGTCCTGGGAGTGTTTGATGGGGACAGTGTAGAGGGAGCTTTACTCTGTATCTAACCCCGTGCTGTACCTGTCCTGGGAGTGTTTGATGGGGACAGAGTAGAGGGAGCTTTACTCTGTATCTAACCCCGTGCTGTTCCTGTCCTGGGAGTGTTTGATGGGGACAGTGTAGAGGGAGCTTTACTCTGTATCACACCCCGTGCTGTACCTGTCCTGAGAGTGTTTGATGGGGACAGTGTAGAGGGAGCTTTACTCTGTATCTAACTCCGTGCTGTACCTGTCCTGGGAGTGTTTGATGGGGACAGTGTAGAGGGAGCTTTACTCTGTATCTTACCCCGTGCTGTACCTGTCCTGGGAGTCTTTGATGAGGACAGTGTAGAGGGAGCTTTACTCTGTATCTAACCCCGTGCTGTACCTGTCCTGGGAGTGTTTGATGGGGACAGTGTAGGGGGAGCTTTACTCTGTATCTAACCCCGTGCTGTACCTGTCCTGGGAGTGTTTGATAGGGACAGTGTAGAGGGAGCTTTACTCTGTATCTAACCCCGTGCTGTACCTGTCCTGGGTGTGTTTGATAGGGACAGTGTCAAGGGAGCTTTACTCTGTATCTAACCCCGTGCTGTACCTGTCCTGGGAGTGTTTGATAGGGACAGTGTAGAGGGAGCTTTACTCTGTATCTAACCCCATGCTGTACCTGTCCTGGGAGTGTTTGATAGGGACAGTGTAGAGGGAGCTTTACTCTGTATCTAACCCCGTGCTGTACCTGTCCTGGGAGTGTTTGATAGGGACAGTGTAGAGGGAGCTTTACTCTGTATCTAACCCCGTGCTGTACCTGTCCTGGGAGTGTTTGATGGGGACAGTGTAGAGGGAGCTTTACTCTGTATCTAACCCCGTGCTGTACCTGTCCTGGGAGTGTTTGATGGGGGCAGTGTAGAGGGAGCTTTACTCTGTATCTAACCCCGTGCTGTGCCTGTCCTGGGAATGTTTGATGGGGACAGTGTAGAGGGAGCTTTACTCTGTATCTACCCCCGTGCTGTACCTGTCCTGGGAGTGTTTGATGGGGACAGTGTAGAGGGAGCTTTACTCTGTATCTAACCCCGTGCTGTACCTGTCCTGGGAGTGTTTGATGGGGGCAGTGTAGAGGGAGCTTTACTCTGTATCTAACCCCGTGCTGTTCCTGTCCTGGGAGTGTTTGATGGGGACAGTGTAGAGGGAGCTTTACTCTGTATCTACCCCCGTGCTGTACCTGTCCTGGGAGTGTTTGATGGGGACAGTGTAGAGGGAGAATTACTCTGTATCTAACCTCGTGCTGTACCTGTCCTGGGAGTGTTTGATGGGGACAGTGTAGAGGGAGAATTACTCTGTATCTAACCCCGTGCTGTGCCTGTCCTGGGAATGTTTGATGTGGACAGTGTAGAGGGAGCTTTACTCTGTATCTTACCCCGTGCTGTACCTGTCCTGGGAGTCTTTGATGAGGACAGTGTAGAGGGAGCTTTACTCTGTATCTAACCCCGTGCTGTACCTGTCCTGGGAGTGTTTGATAGGGACAGTGTAGAGGGAGCTTTACTCTGTATCTAACCCCGTGCTGTACCTGTCCTGGGAGTGTTTGATAGGGACAGTGTAGAGGGAGCTTTACTCTGTATCTAACCCCGTGCTGTACCTGTCCTGGGTGTGTTTGATAGGGACAGTGTCGAGGGAGCTTTACTCTGTATCTAACCCCGTGCTGTACCTGTCCTGGGAGTGTTTGATAGGGACAGTGTAGAGGGAGCTTTACTCTGTATCTAACCCCATGCTGTACCTGTCCTCTGAGTGTTTGATAGGGACAGTGTAGAGGGAGCTTTACTCTGTATCTAACCCCGTGCTGTACCTGTCCTGGGAGTGTTTGATAGGGACAGTGTAGAGGGAGCTTTACTCTGTATCTAACCCCGTGCTGTACCTGTCCTGGGAGTGTTTGATGGGGACAGTGTAGAGGGAGCTTTACTCTGTATCTAACCCCGTGCTGTACCTGTCCTGGGAGTGTTTGATGGGGGCAGTGTAGAGGGAGCTTTACTCTGTATCTAACCCCGTGCTGTGCCTGTCCTGGGAATGTTTGATGGGGACAGTGTAGAGGGAGCTTTACTCTGTATCTACCCCCGTGCTGTACCTGTCCTGGGAGTGTTTGATGGGGACAGTGTAGAGGGAGCTTTACTCTGTATCTAACCCCGTGCTGTACCTGTCCTGGGAGTGTTTGATGGGGGCAGTGTAGAGGGAGCTTTACTCTGTATCTAACCCCGTGCTGTTCCTGTCCTGGGAGTGTTTGATGGGGACAGTGTAGAGGGAGCTTTACTCTGTATCTACCCCCGTGCTGTACCTGTCCTGGGAGTGTTTGATGGGGACAGTGTAGAGGGAGAATTACTCTGTATCTAACCTCGTGCTGTACCTGTCCTGGGAGTGTTTGATGGGGACAGTGTAGAGGGAGCTTTACTCTGTATCTAACCCCGTGCTGTTCCTGTCCTGGGAGTGTTTGATGGGGACAGTGTAGAGGGAGCTTTACTCTGTATCACACCCCGTGCTGTACCTGTCCTGGGAGTGTTTGATGGGGACAGTGTAGAGGGAGCTTTACTCTGTATCTAACCCCGTGCTGTACCTGTCCTGGGAGTGTTTGATGGGGACAGTGTAGAGGGAGCTTTACTCTGTATCTAACCCCGTGCTGTACCTGTCCTGGGAGTGTTTGATGGGGACAGAGTAGAGGGAGCTTTACTCTGTATCTAACCCCGTGCTGTTCCTGTCCTGGGAGTGTTTGATGGGGACAGTGTAGAGGGAGCTTTACTCTGTATCTAACCCAGTGCTGTACCTGTCCTGGGAGTGTTTGATGGGGACAGTGTAGAGGGAGCTTTACTCTGTATCTAACCCCGTGCTGTACCTGTCCTGGGACTGTTTGATGGGGACAGTGGAGAGGGAGCTTTACTCTGTATCACACCCCGTGCTGTACCTGTCCTGAGAGTGTTTGATGGGGACAGTGTAGAGGGAGCTTTACTCTGTATCTAACCCCGTGCTGTACCTGTCCTGGGAGTGTTTGATGGGGCAGTGCAGAGGGAGCTTTACTCTGTATCTAACCCCGTGCTGTACCTGTCCTGGGAGTGTTTGATGGGGCAGTGCAGAGGAGCTTTACTCTGTATCTAACCCCGTGCTGTACCTGTCCGGGGAGTGTTTGTTGGGGACAGTGTAGAGGGAGCTTTACTCTGTATCTAACCCCGTGCTGTACCTGTCCTGGGAGTGTTTGATGGGGGCAGTGTAGAGGGAGCTTTACTCTGTATCTAACCCCGTGCTGTTCCTGTCCTGGGAGTGTTTGATGGGGACAGTGTAGAGGGAGCTTTACTCTGTATCTACCCCCGTGCTGTACCTGTCCTGGGAGTGTTTGATGGGGACAGTGTAGAGGGAGAATTACTCTGTATCTAACCTCGTGCTGTACCTGTCCTGGGAGTGTTTGATGGGGACAGTGTAGAGGGAGCTTTACTCTGTATCTAACCCCGTGCTGTTCCTGTCCTGGGAGTGTTTGATGGGGACAGTGTAGAGGGAGCTTTACTCTGTATCTAACCCCGTGCTGTACCTGTCCTGGGACTGTTTGATGGGGACAGTGGAGAGGGAGCTTTACTCTGTATCACACCCCGTGCTGTACCTGTCCTGAGAGTGTTTGATGGGGACAGTGTAGAGGGAGCTTTACTCTGTATCTAACCCCGTGCTGTACCTGTCCTGGGAGTGTTTGATGGGGCAGTGCAGAGGGAGCTTTACTCTGTATCTAACCCTGTGCTGTACCTGTCCTGGGAGTGTTTGATGGGGCAGTGCAGAGGAGCTTTACTCTGTATCTAACCCCGTGCTGTACCTGTCCGGGGAGTGTTTGTTGGGGACAGTGTAGAGGGAGCTTTACTCTGTATCTAACCCCGTGCTGTACCTGTCCTGGGAGTGTTTGATGGGGCAGTGCAGAGGGAGCTTTACTCTGTATCTAACCCCGTGCTGTACCTGTCCTGGGAGTGTTTGATGGGGCAGTGCAGAGGGAGCTTTACTCTGTATCTAACCCCGTGCTGTACCTGTCTTGGGAGTGTTTGATGGGGACAGTGTAGAGGGAGCTTTACTCTGTATCTAACCCCGTGCTGTACCTGTCCTGGGAGTGTTTGATGGGGACAGTGTAGAGGGAGCTTTACTCTGTATCTAACCCCGTGCTGTTCCTGTCCTGGGAGTGTTTGATGGGGACAGTGTAGAGGGAGCTTTACTCTGTATCTAACCCCGTGCTGTACCTGTCCTGGGACTGTTTGATGGGGACAGTGGAGAGGGAGCTTTACTCTGTATCACACCCCGTGCTGTACCTGTCCTGGGAGTGTTTGATGGGGACAGTGTAGAACGAGCTTTACTCTGTATCTAACCCCGTGCTGTACCTGTCCTGGGAGTGTTTGATGGGGACAGTGTGGAGGGAGCTTTACTCTGTATCTAACCCCGTGCTGTACCTGTCCTGGGAGTGTTTGATGGGGACAGTGTAGAGGGAGCTTTACTCTGTATCTACCCCCGTGCTGTACCTGTCCTGGGAGTGTTTGATGGGGACAGTGGAGAGGGAGCTTTACTCTGTATCTAACCCCGTGCTGTACCTGTCCTGGGAGTGTTTGATGGGGTCAGTGTAGAGGGAGCTTTACTCTGTATCTAACTCCGTGCTGTACCTGTCCTGGGAGTGATGGATGGGGACAGTGTAGACGGAGGTTTACTCTGTATCTACTCCGTGCTGTACCTGTCCTGGGAGTGTTTGATGGGGACAGTGTAGAGGGAGCTTTACTCTGTATCTAACCCCGTGCTGTACCTGTCCTGGGAGTGTTTGATGGGGAGAGTGTAGAACGAGCTTTACTCTGTATCTAACCCCGTGCTGTACCTGTCCTGGGAGTGTTTGATGGGGACAGTGTAGAGGGAGCTTTACTCTGTATCTAACCCCGTGCTGTACCTGTCCTGGGAGTGTTTGATGGGGACAGTGTAGAACGAGCTTTACTCTGTATCTAACCCCGTGCTGTACCTGTCCTGGGAGTGTTTGATGGGGACAGTGTAGAACGAGCTTTACTCTGTATCTAACCCCGTGCTGTACCTGTCCTGGGAGTGTTTGATGGGGACAGTGTAGAGGGAGCTTTACTCTGTATCTAACTCCGTGCTGTACCTGTCCTGGGAGTGTTTGATGGGGACAGTGTAGAGGGAGCTTTACTCTGTATCTAACCCCGTGCTGTACCTGTCCTGGGAGTGTTTGATGGGGACAGTGTAGAACGAGCTTTACTCTGTATCTAACCCCGTGCTGTACCTGTCCTGGGAGTGTTTGATGGGGACAGTGTAGGGGGAGCTTTACTCTGTATCTAACCCCGTGCTGTACCTGTCCTGGGAGTGTTTGATGGGGACAGTGTAGAGGGAGCTTTTCTCTGTATCTAACCCCGTGCTGTACCTGTCCTGGGAGTGTTTGATGGGGACAGTGTAGGGGGAGCTTTACTCTGTATCTAACCCGGTGCTGTACCTGTCCTGGGGGTGTTTGATGTGGACAGTGTAGAGGGAGCTTTACTCTGTATCTAACCCCGTGCTGTACCTGTCCTGGGAGTGTTTGATGGGGACAGTGTAGAGGGAGCTTTACTCTGTATCTAACCCCGTGCTGTACCTGTCCTGGGAGTGTTTGGTGGGGACAGTGTAGAGGGAGCTTTTCTCTGTATCTAACCCCGTTCTGTACCTGCCTGGGAGTGTTTGATGGGGACAGTGTAGTGGGAGCTTTACTCTGTATCTAACCCCGTGCTGTGCCTGTCCTGGGAGTGTTTGATGGGGACAGTATAGAGGGAGCTTTACTCTGTATCTAACCCCGTGCTGTAGCTGCCCTGGGAGTGTTTGATGGGGACAGTATAGAGGGAGCTTTACTCTGTATCTAACCCCGTGCTGTACCTGTCCTGGGAGTGTTTGATGGGGACAGTGTAGAGGGAGCTTTTCTCTGTATCTACCCCCGTGCTGTACCTGTCCTGGGAGTGTTTGATGGGGACAGTGTAGAGGGAGCTTTACTCTGTATCTAACCCCGTGCTGTACCTGTCCTGGGAGTGTTTGATGGGGACAGTGTAGAGGGAGCTTTACTCTGTATCTGACCCCATGCTGTACCTGTCCTGGGAGTGTTTGATGGGGACAGTGTAGAGGGAACTTTACTCTGTATCTAACCCTGTGCTGTACCTGTCCTGGGAGTGTTTGATGGGGACAGTGTAGAGGGAGCTTTACCCTGTATCTAACCCTGTGCTGTACCTGTCCTGGGAGTGTTTGATCGGGACAGTGTAGAGGGAGCTTTACTCTGTATCTAACCCCGTGCTGTACCTGTCCTGGGAATGTTTGATGGGGACAGTGTAGAGGGAGCTTTACTCGGTATCTAACCCCGTGCTGTACCTGTCCTGGGAGTGTTTGATGGGGACAGTGTAGAGGGAGCTTTACTCTGTATCTAACCCCGTGCTGTATCTGTCCTGGGAATGTTTGATGGGGACAGTGTAGAGGGAGCTTTACTCTGTATCTAACTCCGTGCTGTACCTGTCCTGGGAGTGTTTGATGGGGACAGTGTAGAGGGAGCTTTACTCTGTATCTAACCCCGTGCTGTACCTGTCCTGGGAGTGTTTGATGGGGTCAGTGTAGAGGGAGCTTTACTCTGTATCTAACTCCGTGCTGTACCTGTCCTGGGAGTGTTTGATGGGGACAGTGTAGAACGAGCTTTACTCTGTATCTAACCCCGTGCTGTACCTGTCCTGGGAGTGTTTGATGGGGACAGTGTGGAGGGAGCTTTACTCTGTATCTAACCCCGTGCTGTACCTGTCCTGGGAGTGTTTGATGGGGACAGTGTAGAGGGAGCTTTACTCTGTATCTACCCCCGTGCTGTACCTGTCCTGGGAGTGTTTGATGGGGACAGTGGAGAGGGAGCTTTACTCTGTATCTAACCCCGTGCTGTACCTGTCCTGGGAGTGTTTGATGGGGTCAGTGTAGAGGGAGCTTTACTCTGTATCTAACTCCGTGCTGTACCTGTCCTGGGAGTGATGGATGGGGACAGTGTAGACGGAGGTTTACTCTGTATCTACTCCGTGCTGTACCTGTCCTGGGAGTGTTTGATGGGGACAGTGTAGAGGGAGCTTTACTCTGTATCTAACCCCGTGCTGTACCTGTCCTGGGAGTGTTTGATGGGGAGAGTGTAGAACGAGCTTTACTCTGTATCTAACCCCGTGCTGTACCTGTCCTGGGAGTGTTTGATGGGGACAGTGTAGAGGGAGCTTTACTCTGTATCTAACCCCGTGCTGTACCTGTCCTGGGAGTGTTTGATGGGGACAGTGTAGAACGAGCTTTACTCTGTATCTAACCCCGTGCTGTACCTGTCCTGGGAGTGTTTGATGGGGACAGTGTAGAACGAGCTTTACTCTGTATCACACCCCGTGCTGTACCTGTCCTGGGAGTGTTTGATGGGGACAGTGTAGAGGGAGCTTTACTCTGTATCTTACCCCGTGCTGTACCTGTCCTGGGAGTCTTTGATGAGGACAGTGTAGAGGGAGCTTTACTCTGTATCTAACCCCGTGCTGTACCTGTCCTGGGAGTGTTTGATGGGGACAGTGTAGGGGGAGCTTTACTCTGTATCTAACCCCGTGCTGTACCTGTCCTGGGAGTGTTTGATAGGGACAGTGTAGAGGGAGCTTTACTCTGTATCTAACCCCGTGCTGTACCTGTCCTGGGTGTGTTTGATAGGGACAGTGTCAAGGGAGCTTTACTCTGTATCTAACCCCGTGCTGTACCTGTCCTGGGAGTGTTTGATAGGGACAGTGTAGAGGGAGCTTTACTCTGTATCTAACCCCATGCTGTACCTGTCCTGGGAGTGTTTGATAGGGACAGTGTAGAGGGAGCTTTACTCTGTATCTAACCCCGTGCTGTACCTGTCCTGGGAGTGTTTGATAGGGACAGTGTAGAGGGAGCTTTACTCTGTATCTAACCCCGTGCTGTACCTGTCCTGGGAGTGTTTGATGGGGACAGTGTAGAGGGAGCTTTACTCTGTATCTAACCCCGTGCTGTACCTGTCCTGGGAGTGTTTGATGGGGGCAGTGTAGAGGGAGCTTTACTCTGTATCTAACCCCGTGCTGTGCCTGTCCTGGGAATGTTTGATGGGGACAGTGTAGAGGGAGCTTTACTCTGTATCTACCCCCGTGCTGTACCTGTCCTGGGAGTGTTTGATGGGGACAGTGTAGAGGGAGCTTTACTCTGTATCTAACCCCGTGCTGTACCTGTCCTGGGAGTGTTTGATGGGGGCAGTGTAGAGGGAGCTTTACTCTGTATCTAACCCCGTGCTGTTCCTGTCCTGGGAGTGTTTGATGGGGACAGTGTAGAGGGAGCTTTACTCTGTATCTACCCCCGTGCTGTACCTGTCCTGGGAGTGTTTGATGGGGACAGTGTAGAGGGAGAATTACTCTGTATCTAACCTCGTGCTGTACCTGTCCTGGGAGTGTTTGATGGGGACAGTGTAGAGGGAGAATTACTCTGTATCTAACCCCGTGCTGTGCCTGTCCTGGGAATGTTTGATGTGGACAGTGTAGAGGGAGCTTTACTCTGTATCTTACCCCGTGCTGTACCTGTCCTGGGAGTCTTTGATGAGGACAGTGTAGAGGGAGCTTTACTCTGTATCTAACCCCGTGCTGTACCTGTCCTGGGAGTGTTTGATAGGGACAGTGTAGAGGGAGCTTTACTCTGTATCTAACCCCGTGCTGTACCTGTCCTGGGAGTGTTTGATAGGGACAGTGTAGAGGGAGCTTTACTCTGTATCTAACCCCGTGCTGTACCTGTCCTGGGTGTGTTTGATAGGGACAGTGTCGAGGGAGCTTTACTCTGTATCTAACCCCGTGCTGTACCTGTCCTGGGAGTGTTTGATAGGGACAGTGTAGAGGGAGCTTTACTCTGTATCTAACCCCATGCTGTACCTGTCCTCTGAGTGTTTGATAGGGACAGTGTAGAGGGAGCTTTACTCTGTATCTAACCCCGTGCTGTACCTGTCCTGGGAGTGTTTGATAGGGACAGTGTAGAGGGAGCTTTACTCTGTATCTAACCCCGTGCTGTACCTGTCCTGGGAGTGTTTGATGGGGACAGTGTAGAGGGAGCTTTACTCTGTATCTAACCCCGTGCTGTACCTGTCCTGGGAGTGTTTGATGGGGGCAGTGTAGAGGGAGCTTTACTCTGTATCTAACCCCGTGCTGTGCCTGTCCTGGGAATGTTTGATGGGGACAGTGTAGAGGGAGCTTTACTCTGTATCTACCCCCGTGCTGTACCTGTCCTGGGAGTGTTTGATGGGGACAGTGTAGAGGGAGCTTTACTCTGTATCTAACCCCGTGCTGTACCTGTCCTGGGAGTGTTTGATGGGGGCAGTGTAGAGGGAGCTTTACTCTGTATCTAACCCCGTGCTGTTCCTGTCCTGGGAGTGTTTGATGGGGACAGTGTAGAGGGAGCTTTACTCTGTATCTACCCCCGTGCTGTACCTGTCCTGGGAGTGTTTGATGGGGACAGTGTAGAGGGAGAATTACTCTGTATCTAACCTCGTGCTGTACCTGTCCTGGGAGTGTTTGATGGGGACAGTGTAGAGGGAGCTTTACTCTGTATCTAACCCCGTGCTGTTCCTGTCCTGGGAGTGTTTGATGGGGACAGTGTAGAGGGAGCTTTACTCTGTATCACACCCCGTGCTGTACCTGTCCTGGGAGTGTTTGATGGGGACAGTGTAGAGGGAGCTTTACTCTGTATCTAACCCCGTGCTGTACCTGTCCTGGGAGTGTTTGATGGGGACAGTGTAGAGGGAGCTTTACTCTGTATCTAACCCCGTGCTGTACCTGTCCTGGGAGTGTTTGATGGGGACAGAGTAGAGGGAGCTTTACTCTGTATCTAACCCCGTGCTGTTCCTGTCCTGGGAGTGTTTGATGGGGACAGTGTAGAGGGAGCTTTACTCTGTATCTAACCCAGTGCTGTACCTGTCCTGGGAGTGTTTGATGGGGACAGTGTAGAGGGAGCTTTACTCTGTATCTAACCCCGTGCTGTACCTGTCCTGGGACTGTTTGATGGGGACAGTGGAGAGGGAGCTTTACTCTGTATCACACCCCGTGCTGTACCTGTCCTGAGAGTGTTTGATGGGGACAGTGTAGAGGGAGCTTTACTCTGTATCTAACCCCGTGCTGTACCTGTCCTGGGAGTGTTTGATGGGGCAGTGCAGAGGGAGCTTTACTCTGTATCTAACCCCGTGCTGTACCTGTCCTGGGAGTGTTTGATGGGGCAGTGCAGAGGAGCTTTACTCTGTATCTAACCCCGTGCTGTACCTGTCCGGGGAGTGTTTGTTGGGGACAGTGTAGAGGGAGCTTTACTCTGTATCTAACCCCGTGCTGTACCTGTCCTGGGAGTGTTTGATGGGGGCAGTGTAGAGGGAGCTTTACTCTGTATCTAACCCCGTGCTGTTCCTGTCCTGGGAGTGTTTGATGGGGACAGTGTAGAGGGAGCTTTACTCTGTATCTACCCCCGTGCTGTACCTGTCCTGGGAGTGTTTGATGGGGACAGTGTAGAGGGAGAATTACTCTGTATCTAACCTCGTGCTGTACCTGTCCTGGGAGTGTTTGATGGGGACAGTGTAGAGGGAGCTTTACTCTGTATCTAACCCCGTGCTGTTCCTGTCCTGGGAGTGTTTGATGGGGACAGTGTAGAGGGAGCTTTACTCTGTATCACACCCCGTGCTGTACCTGTCCTGGGAGTGTTTGATGGGGACAGTGTAGAGGGAGCTTTACTCTGTATCTAACCCCGTGCTGTACCTGTCCTGGGAGTGTTTGATGGGGACAGTGTAGAGGGAGCTTTACTCTGTATCTAACCCCGTGCTGTACCTGTCCTGGGAGTGTTTGATGGGGACAGAGTAGAGGGAGCTTTACTCTGTATCTAACCCCGTGCTGTTCCTGTCCTGGGAGTGTTTGATGGGGACAGTGTAGAGGGAGCTTTACTCTGTATCTAACCCAGTGCTGTACCTGTCCTGGGAGTGTTTGATGGGGACAGTGTAGAGGGAGCTTTACTCTGTATCTAACCCCGTGCTGTACCTGTCCTGGGACTGTTTGATGGGGACAGTGGAGAGGGAGCTTTACTCTGTATCACACCCCGTGCTGTACCTGTCCTGAGAGTGTTTGATGGGGACAGTGTAGAGGGAGCTTTACTCTGTATCTAACCCCGTGCTGTACCTGTCCTGGGAGTGTTTGATGGGGCAGTGCAGAGGGAGCTTTACTCTGTATCTAACCCCGTGCTGTACCTGTCCTGGGAGTGTTTGATGGGGCAGTGCAGAGGAGCTTTACTCTGTATCTAACCCCGTGCTGTACCTGTCCGGGGAGTGTTTGTTGGGGACAGTGTAGAGGGAGCTTTACTCTGTATCTAACCCCGTGCTGTACCTGTCCTGGGAGTGTTTGATGGGGCAGTGCAGAGGGAGCTTTACTCTGTATCTAACCCCGTGCTGTACCTGTCCTGGGAGTGTTTGATGGGGCAGTGCAGAGGGAGCTTTACTCTGTATCTAACCCCGTGCTGTACCTGTCTTGGGAGTGTTTGATGGGGACAGTGTAGAGGGAGCTTTACTCTGTATCTAACCCCGTGCTGTACCTGTCCTGGGAGTGTTTGATGGGGACAGTGTAGAGGGAGCTTTACTCTGTATCTAACCCCGTGCTGTATCTGTCCTGGGAATGTTTGATGGGGACAGTGTAGAGGGAGCTTTACTCTGTATCTAACTCCGTGCTGTACCTGTCCTGGGAGTGTTTGATGGGGACAGTGTAGAGGGAGCTTTACTCTGTATCTAACCCCGTGCTGTACCTGTCCTGGGAGTGTTTGATGGGGTCAGTGTAGAGGGAGCTTTACTCTGTATCTAACTCCGTGCTGTACCTGTCCTGGGAGTGTTTGATGGGGACAGTGTAGAACGAGCTTTACTCTGTATCTAACCCCGTGCTGTACCTGTCCTGGGAGTGTTTGATGGGGACAGTGTGGAGGGAGCTTTACTCTGTATCTAACCCCGTGCTGTACCTGTCCTGGGAGTGTTTGATGGGGACAGTGTAGAGGGAGCTTTACTCTGTATCTACCCCCGTGCTGTACCTGTCCTGGGAGTGTTTGATGGGGACAGTGGAGAGGGAGCTTTACTCTGTATCTAACCCCGTGCTGTACCTGTCCTGGGAGTGTTTGATGGGGTCAGTGTAGAGGGAGCTTTACTCTGTATCTAACTCCGTGCTGTACCTGTCCTGGGAGTGATGGATGGGGACAGTGTAGACGGAGGTTTACTCTGTATCTACTCCGTGCTGTACCTGTCCTGGGAGTGTTTGATGGGGACAGTGTAGAGGGAGCTTTACTCTGTATCTAACCCCGTGCTGTACCTGTCCTGGGAGTGTTTGATGGGGAGAGTGTAGAACGAGCTTTACTCTGTATCTAACCCCGTGCTGTACCTGTCCTGGGAGTGTTTGATGGGGACAGTGTAGAGGGAGCTTTACTCTGTATCTAACCCCGTGCTGTACCTGTCCTGGGAGTGTTTGATGGGGACAGTGTAGAACGAGCTTTACTCTGTATCTAACCCCGTGCTGTACCTGTCCTGGGAGTGTTTGATGGGGACAGTGTAGAACGAGCTTTACTCTGTATCTAACCCCGTGCTGTACCTGTCCTGGGAGTGTTTGATGGGGACAGTGTAGAGGGAGCTTTACTCTGTATCTAACTCCGTGCTGTACCTGTCCTGGGAGTGTTTGATGGGGACAGTGTAGAGGGAGCTTTACTCTGTATCTAACCCCGTGCTGTACCTGTCCTGGGAGTGTTTGATGGGGACAGTGTAGAACGAGCTTTACTCTGTATCTAACCCCGTGCTGTACCTGTCCTGGGAGTGTTTGATGGGGACAGTGTAGGGGGAGCTTTACTCTGTATCTAACCCCGTGCTGTACCTGTCCTGGGAGTGTTTGATGGGGACAGTGTAGAGGGAGCTTTTCTCTGTATCTAACCCCGTGCTGTACCTGTCCTGGGAGTGTTTGATGGGGACAGTGTAGGGGGAGCTTTACTCTGTATCTAACCCGGTGCTGTACCTGTCCTGGGGGTGTTTGATGTGGACAGTGTAGAGGGAGCTTTACTCTGTATCTAACCCCGTGCTGTACCTGTCCTGGGAGTGTTTGATGGGGACAGTGTAGAGGGAGCTTTACTCTGTATCTAACCCCGTGCTGTACCTGTCCTGGGAGTGTTTGGTGGGGACAGTGTAGAGGGAGCTTTTCTCTGTATCTAACCCCGTTCTGTACCTGCCTGGGAGTGTTTGATGGGGACAGTGTAGTGGGAGCTTTACTCTGTATCTAACCCCGTGCTGTGCCTGTCCTGGGAGTGTTTGATGGGGACAGTATAGAGGGAGCTTTACTCTGTATCTAACCCCGTGCTGTAGCTGCCCTGGGAGTGTTTGATGGGGACAGTATAGAGGGAGCTTTACTCTGTATCTAACCCCGTGCTGTACCTGTCCTGGGAGTGTTTGATGGGGACAGTGTAGAGGGAGCTTTTCTCTGTATCTACCCCCGTGCTGTACCTGTCCTGGGAGTGTTTGATGGGGACAGTGTAGAGGGAGCTTTACTCTGTATCTAACCCCGTGCTGTACCTGTCCTGGGAGTGTTTGATGGGGACAGTGTAGAGGGAGCTTTACTCTGTATCTGACCCCATGCTGTACCTGTCCTGGGAGTGTTTGATGGGGACAGTGTAGAGGGAGCTTTACTCTGTATCTAACCCTGTGCTGTACCTGTCCTGGGAGTGTTTGATGGGGACAGTGTAGAGGGAGCTTTACCCTGTATCTAACCCTGTGCTGTACCTGTCCTGGGAGTGTTTGATCGGGACAGTGTAGAGGGAGCTTTACTCTGTATCTAACCCCGTGCTGTACCTGTCCTGGGAATGTTTGATGGGGACAGTGTAGAGGGAGCTTTACTCGGTATCTAACCCCGTGCTGTACCTGTCCTGGGAGTGTTTGATGGGGACAGTGTAGAGGGAGCTTTACTCTGTATCTAACCCCGTGCTGTATCTGTCCTGGGAATGTTTGATGGGGACAGTGTAGAGGGAGCTTTACTCTGTATCTAACTCCGTGCTGTACCTGTCCTGGGAGTGTTTGATGGGGACAGTGTAGAGGGAGCTTTACTCTGTATCTACCCCCGTGCTGTACCTGTCCTGGGAGTGTTTGATGGGGACAGTGGAGAGGGAGCTTTACTCTGTATCTAACCCCGTGCTGTACCTGTCCTGGGAGTGTTTGATGGGGTCAGTGTAGAGGGAGCTTTACTCTGTATCTAACTCCGTGCTGTACCTGTCCTGGGAGTGATGGATGGGGACAGTGTAGACGGAGGTTTACTCTGTATCTACTCCGTGCTGTACCTGTCCTGGGAGTGTTTGATGGGGACAGTGTAGAGGGAGCTTTACTCTGTATCTAACCCCGTGCTGTACCTGTCCTGGGAGTGTTTGATGGGGAGAGTGTAGAACGAGCTTTACTCTGTATCTAACCCCGTGCTGTACCTGTCCTGGGAGTGTTTGATGGGGACAGTGTAGAGGGAGCTTTACTCTGTATCTAACCCCGTGCTGTACCTGTCCTGGGAGTGTTTGATGGGGACAGTGTAGAACGAGCTTTACTCTGTATCTAACCCCGTGCTGTACCTGTCCTGGGAGTGTTTGATGGGGACAGTGTAGAACGAGCTTTACTCTGTATCTAACCCCGTGCTGTACCTGTCCTGGGAGTGTTTGATGGGGACAGTGTAGAGGGAGCTTTACTCTGTATCTAACTCCGTGCTGTACCTGTCCTGGGAGTGTTTGATGGGGACAGTGTAGAGGGAGCTTTACTCTGTATCTAACCCCGTGCTGTACCTGTCCTGGGAGTGTTTGATGGGGACAGTGTAGAACGAGCTTTACTCTGTATCTAACCCCGTGCTGTACCTGTCCTGGGAGTGTTTGATGGGGACAGTGTAGGGGGAGCTTTACTCTGTATCTAACCCCGTGCTGTACCTGTCCTGGGAGTGTTTGATGGGGACAGTGTAGAGGGAGCTTTTCTCTGTATCTAACCCCGTGCTGTACCTGTCCTGGGAGTGTTTGATGGGGACAGTGTAGGGGGAGCTTTACTCTGTATCTAACCCCGTGCTGTACCTGTCCTGGGGGTGTTTGATGTGGACAGTGTAGAGGGAGCTTTACTCTGTATCTAACCCCGTGCTGTACCTGTCCTGGGAGTGTTTGATGGGGACAGTGTAGAGGGAGCTTTACTCTGTATCTAACCCCGTGCTGTACCTGTCCTGGGAGTGTTTGGTGGGGACAGTGTAGAGGGAGCTTTTCTCTGTATCTAACCCCGTTCTGTACCTGCCTGGGAGTGTTTGATGGGGACAGTGTAGTGGGAGCTTTACTCTGTATCTAACCCCGTGCTGTGCCTGTCCTGGGAGTGTTTGATGGGGACAGTATAGAGGGAGCTTTACTCTGTATCTAACCCCGTGCTGTAGCTGCCCTGGGAGTGTTTGATGGGGACAGTATAGAGGGAGCTTTACTCTGTATCTAACCCCGTGCTGTACCTGTCCTGGGAGTGTTTGATGGGGACAGTGTAGAGGGAGCTTTTCTCTGTATCTACCCCCGTGCTGTACCTGTCCTGGGAGTGTTTGATGGGGACAGTGTAGAGGGAGCTTTTCTCTGTATCTACCCCCGTGCTGTACCTGTCCTGGGAGTGTTTGATGGGGACAGTGTAGAGGGAGCTTTTCTCTGTATCTACCCCCGTGCTGTACCTGTCCTGGGAGTGTTTGATGGGGACAGTGTAGAGGGAGCTTTACTCTGTATCTAACCCCGTGCTGTACCTGTCCTGGGAGTGTTTGATGGGGACAGTGTAGAGGGAGCTTTACTCTGTATCTGACCCCCGTGCTGTACCTGTCCTGGGAGTGTTTGATGGGGACAGTGTAGAGGGAGCTTTACTCTGTATCTAACCCCGTGCTGTACCTGTCCTGGGAGTGTTTGATGGGGACAGTGCAGAGGGAGCTTTACTCTGTATCTAACACCGTGCTGTACCTGTCCTGGGAGTGTTTGATGGGGACAGTGCAGAGGGAGCTTTACTCTGTATCTAACCCCGTGCTGTACCTGTCCTGGGAGTGTTTGATGGGGACAGTGTAGAGGGAGCTTTACTCTGTATCTAAACCCGTGCTGTACCTGTCCTGGGAGTGTTTGATGGGGACAGTATAGAGGGAGCTTTACTCTGTATCTAACCCCGTGCTGTACCTGTCCTGGGAGTGTTTGATGGAGACAGTGCAGAGGGAGCTTTACTCTGTATCTAACCCCGTGCTGTACCTGTCCTCGGAGTGTTTGATGGGGACAGTGCAGAGGGAGCTTTACTCTGTATCTAACCCCGTGCTGTACCTGTCCTGGGAGTGTTTGATGGGGACAGTGCAGAGGGAGCTTTACTCTGTATCTAACCCCGTGCTGCACCTGTCCTGGGAGTGTTTGATGGGGACAGTGCAGAGGGAGCTTTACTCTGTATCTAACCCCGTGCTGTACCTGTCCTGGGAGTGTTTGATGGGGACAGAGTAGAGGGAGCTTTACTCTGTATCTAACCCCGTGCTGTTCCTGTCCTGGGAGTGTTTGATGGGGACAGTGTAGAGGGAGCTTTACTCTGTATCTAACCCAGTGCTGTACCTGTCCTGGGAGTGTTTGATGGGGCAGTGCAGAGGGAGCTTTACTCTGTATCTAACCCCGTGCTGTACCTGTCCTGGGAGTGTTTGATGGGGCAGTGCAGAGGAGCTTTACTCTGTATCTAACCCCGTGCTGTACCTGTCCGGGGAGTGTTTGTTGGGGACAGTGTAGAGGGAGCTTTACTCTGTATCTAACCCCGTGCTGTACCTGTCCTGGGAGTGTTTGATGGGGCAGTGCAGAGGGAGCTTTACTCTGTATCTAACCCCGTGCTGTACCTGTCCTGGGAGTGTTTGATGGGGCAGTGCAGAGGGAGCTTTACTCTGTATCTAACCCCGTGCTGTACCTGTCTTGGGAGTGTTTGATGGGGACAGTGTAGAGGGAGCTTTACTCTGTATCTAACCCCGTGCTGTACCTGTCCTGGGAGTGTTTGATGGGGACAGTGTAGAGGGAGCTTTACTCTGTATCTAACCCCGTGCTGTATCTGTCCTGGGAATGTTTGATGGGGACAGTGTAGAGGGAGCTTTACTCTGTATCTAACTCCGTGCTGTACCTGTCCTGGGAGTGTTTGATGGGGACAGTGTAGAGGGAGCTTTACTCTGTATCTAACCCCGTGCTGTACCTGTCCTGGGAGTGTTTGATGGGGTCAGTGTAGAGGGAGCTTTACTCTGTATCTAACTCCGTGCTGTACCTGTCCTGGGAGTGTTTGATGGGGACAGTGTAGAACGAGCTTTACTCTGTATCTAACCCCGTGCTGTACCTGTCCTGGGAGTGTTTGATGGGGACAGTGTGGAGGGAGCTTTACTCTGTATCTAACCCCGTGCTGTACCTGTCCTGGGAGTGTTTGATGGGGACAGTGTAGAGGGAGCTTTACTCTGTATCTACCCCCGTGCTGTACCTGTCCTGGGAGTGTTTGATGGGGACAGTGGAGAGGGAGCTTTACTCTGTATCTAACCCCGTGCTGTACCTGTCCTGGGAGTGTTTGATGGGGTCAGTGTAGAGGGAGCTTTACTCTGTATCTAACTCCGTGCTGTACCTGTCCTGGGAGTGATGGATGGGGACAGTGTAGACGGAGGTTTACTCTGTATCTACTCCGTGCTGTACCTGTCCTGGGAGTGTTTGATGGGGACAGTGTAGAGGGAGCTTTACTCTGTATCTAACCCCGTGCTGTACCTGTCCTGGGAGTGTTTGATGGGGAGAGTGTAGAACGAGCTTTACTCTGTATCTAACCCCGTGCTGTACCTGTCCTGGGAGTGTTTGATGGGGACAGTGTAGAGGGAGCTTTACTCTGTATCTAACCCCGTGCTGTACCTGTCCTGGGAGTGTTTGATGGGGACAGTGTAGAACGAGCTTTACTCTGTATCTAACCCCGTGCTGTACCTGTCCTGGGAGTGTTTGATGGGGACAGTGTAGAACGAGCTTTACTCTGTATCTAACCCCGTGCTGTACCTGTCCTGGGAGTGTTTGATGGGGACAGTGTAGAGGGAGCTTTACTCTGTATCTAACTCCGTGCTGTACCTGTCCTGGGAGTGTTTGATGGGGACAGTGTAGAGGGAGCTTTACTCTGTATCTAACCCCGTGCTGTACCTGTCCTGGGAGTGTTTGATGGGGACAGTGTAGAACGAGCTTTACTCTGTATCTAACCCCGTGCTGTACCTGTCCTGGGAGTGTTTGATGGGGACAGTGTAGGGGGAGCTTTACTCTGTATCTAACCCCGTGCTGTACCTGTCCTGGGAGTGTTTGATGGGGACAGTGTAGAGGGAGCTTTTCTCTGTATCTAACCCCGTGCTGTACCTGTCCTGGGAGTGTTTGATGGGGACAGTGTAGGGGGAGCTTTACTCTGTATCTAACCCCGTGCTGTACCTGTCCTGGGGGTGTTTGATGTGGACAGTGTAGAGGGAGCTTTACTCTGTATCTAACCCCGTGCTGTACCTGTCCTGGGAGTGTTTGATGGGGACAGTGTAGAGGGAGCTTTACTCTGTATCTAACCCCGTGCTGTACCTGTCCTGGGAGTGTTTGGTGGGGACAGTGTAGAGGGAGCTTTTCTCTGTATCTAACCCCGTTCTGTACCTGCCTGGGAGTGTTTGATGGGGACAGTGTAGTGGGAGCTTTACTCTGTATCTAACCCCGTGCTGTGCCTGTCCTGGGAGTGTTTGATGGGGACAGTATAGAGGGAGCTTTACTCTGTATCTAACCCCGTGCTGTAGCTGCCCTGGGAGTGTTTGATGGGGACAGTATAGAGGGAGCTTTACTCTGTATCTAACCCCGTGCTGTACCTGTCCTGGGAGTGTTTGATGGGGACAGTGTAGAGGGAGCTTTTCTCTGTATCTACCCCCGTGCTGTACCTGTCCTGGGAGTGTTTGATGGGGACAGTGTAGAGGGAGCTTTACTCTGTATCTAACCCCGTGCTGTACCTGTCCTGGGAGTGTTTGATGGGGACAGTGTAGAGGGAGCTTTACTCTGTATCTGACCCCATGCTGTACCTGTCCTGGGAGTGTTTGATGGGGACAGTGTAGAGGGAGCTTTACTCTGTATCTAACCCTGTGCTGTACCTGTCCTGGGAGTGTTTGATGGGGACAGTGTAGAGGGAGCTTTACCCTGTATCTAACCCTGTGCTGTACCTGTCCTGGGAGTGTTTGATCGGGACAGTGTAGAGGGAGCTTTACTCTGTATCTAACCCCGTGCTGTACCTGTCCTGGGAATGTTTGATGGGGACAGTGTAGAGGGAGCTTTACTCGGTATCTAACCCCGTGCTGTACCTGTCCTGGGAGTGTTTGATGGGGACAGTGTAGAGGGAGCTTTACTCTGTATCTAACCCCGTGCTGTATCTGTCCTGGGAATGTTTGATGGGGACAGTGTAGAGGGAGCTTTACTCTGTATCTAACTCCGTGCTGTACCTGTCCTGGGAGTGTTTGATGGGGACAGTGTAGAGGGAGCTTTACTCTGTATCTAACCCCGTGCTGTACCTGTCCTGGGAGTGTTTGATGGGGTCAGTGTAGAGGGAGCTTTACTCTGTATCTAACTCCGTGCTGTACCTGTCCTGGGAGTGTTTGATGGGGACAGTGTAGAACGAGCTTTACTCTGTATCTAACCCCGTGCTGTACCTGTCCTGGGAGTGTTTGATGGGGACAGTGTGGAGGGAGCTTTACTCTGTATCTAACCCCGTGCTGTACCTGTCCTGGGAGTGTTTGATGGGGACAGTGTAGAGGGAGCTTTACTCTGTATCTACCCCCGTGCTGTACCTGTCCTGGGAGTGTTTGATGGGGACAGTGGAGAGGGAGCTTTACTCTGTATCTAACCCCGTGCTGTACCTGTCCTGGGAGTGTTTGATGGGGTCAGTGTAGAGGGAGCTTTACTCTGTATCTAACTCCGTGCTGTACCTGTCCTGGGAGTGATGGATGGGGACAGTGTAGACGGAGGTTTACTCTGTATCTACTCCGTGCTGTACCTGTCCTGGGAGTGTTTGATGGGGACAGTGTAGAGGGAGCTTTACTCTGTATCTAACCCCGTGCTGTACCTGTCCTGGGAGTGTTTGATGGGGAGAGTGTAGAACGAGCTTTACTCTGTATCTAACCCCGTGCTGTACCTGTCCTGGGAGTGTTTGATGGGGACAGTGTAGAGGGAGCTTTACTCTGTATCTAACCCCGTGCTGTACCTGTCCTGGGAGTGTTTGATGGGGACAGTGTAGAACGAGCTTTACTCTGTATCTAACCCCGTGCTGTACCTGTCCTGGGAGTGTTTGATGGGGACAGTGTAGAACGAGCTTTACTCTGTATCTAACCCCGTGCTGTACCTGTCCTGGGAGTGTTTGATGGGGACAGTGTAGAGGGAGCTTTACTCTGTATCTAACTCCGTGCTGTACCTGTCCTGGGAGTGTTTGATGGGGACAGTGTAGAGGGAGCTTTACTCTGTATCTAACCCCGTGCTGTACCTGTCCTGGGAGTGTTTGATGGGGACAGTGTAGAACGAGCTTTACTCTGTATCTAACCCCGTGCTGTACCTGTCCTGGGAGTGTTTGATGGGGACAGTGTAGGGGGAGCTTTACTCTGTATCTAACCCCGTGCTGTACCTGTCCTGGGAGTGTTTGATGGGGACAGTGTAGAGGGAGCTTTTCTCTGTATCTAACCCCGTGCTGTACCTGTCCTGGGAGTGTTTGATGGGGACAGTGTAGGGGGAGCTTTACTCTGTATCTAACCCCGTGCTGTACCTGTCCTGGGGGTGTTTGATGTGGACAGTGTAGAGGGAGCTTTACTCTGTATCTAACCCCGTGCTGTACCTGTCCTGGGAGTGTTTGATGGGGACAGTGTAGAGGGAGCTTTACTCTGTATCTAACCCCGTGCTGTACCTGTCCTGGGAGTGTTTGGTGGGGACAGTGTAGAGGGAGCTTTTCTCTGTATCTAACCCCGTTCTGTACCTGCCTGGGAGTGTTTGATGGGGACAGTGTAGTGGGAGCTTTACTCTGTATCTAACCCCGTGCTGTGCCTGTCCTGGGAGTGTTTGATGGGGACAGTATAGAGGGAGCTTTACTCTGTATCTAACCCCGTGCTGTAGCTGCCCTGGGAGTGTTTGATGGGGACAGTATAGAGGGAGCTTTACTCTGTATCTAACCCCGTGCTGTACCTGTCCTGGGAGTGTTTGATGGGGACAGTGTAGAGGGAGCTTTTCTCTGTATCTACCCCCGTGCTGTACCTGTCCTGGGAGTGTTTGATGGGGACAGTGTAGAGGGAGCTTTTCTCTGTATCTACCCCCGTGCTGTACCTGTCCTGGGAGTGTTTGATGGGGACAGTGTAGAGGGAGCTTTTCTCTGTATCTACCCCCGTGCTGTACCTGTCCTGGGAGTGTTTGATGGGGACAGTGTAGAGGGAGCTTTACTCTGTATCTAACCCCGTGCTGTACCTGTCCTGGGAGTGTTTGATGGGGACAGTGTAGAGGGAGCTTTACTCTGTATCTGACCCCCGTGCTGTACCTGTCCTGGGAGTGTTTGATGGGGACAGTGTAGAGGGAGCTTTACTCTGTATCTAACCCCGTGCTGTACCTGTCCTGGGAGTGTTTGATGGGGACAGTGCAGAGGGAGCTTTACTCTGTATCTAACCCCGTGCTGTACCTGTCCTGGGAGTGTTTGATGGGGACAGTGTAGAGGGAGCTTTACTCTGTATCTAAACCCGTGCTGTACCTGTCCTGGGAGTGTTTGATGGGGACAGTGTAGAGGGAGCTTTACTCTGTATCTAACCCCGTGCTGTACCTGTCCTGGGAGTGTTTGATGGGGACAGTGCAGAGGGAGCTTTACTCTGTATCTAACCCCGTGCTGTACCTGTCCTGGGAGTGTTTGATGGGGACAGTGCAGAGGGAGCTTTACTCTGTATCTAACCCCATGCTGTACCTGTCCTGGGAGTGTTTGATGGGGACAGTGTAGAACGAGCTTTACTCTGTATCTAACCCCGTGCTGTACCTGTCCTGGGAGTGTTTGATGGGGACAGTGCAGAGGGAGCTTTACTCTGTATCTAACCCCGTGCTGTACCTGTCCTGGGAGTGTTTGATGGGGTCAGTGTAGAGGGAGCTTTACTCTGTATCTAACTCCGTGCTGTACCTGTCCTGGGAGTGTTTGATGGGGACAGTGTAGAACGAGCTTTACTCTGTATCTAACCCCGTGCTGTACCTGTCCTGGGAGTGTTTGATGGGGACAGTGTGGAGGGAGCTTTACTCTGTATCTAACCCCGTGCTGTACCTGTCCTGGGAGTGTTTGATGGGGACAGTGTAGAGGGAGCTTTACTCTGTATCTACCCCCGTGCTGTACCTGTCCTGGGAGTGTTTGATGGGGACAGTGGAGAGGGAGCTTTACTCTGTATCTAACCCCGTGCTGTACCTGTCCTGGGAGTGTTTGATGGGGTCAGTGTAGAGGGAGCTTTACTCTGTATCTAACTCCGTGCTGTACCTGTCCTGGGAGTGATGGATGGGGACAGTGTAGACGGAGGTTTACTCTGTATCTACTCCGTGCTGTACCTGTCCTGGGAGTGTTTGATGGGGACAGTGTAGAGGGAGCTTTACTCTGTATCTAACCCCGTGCTGTACCTGTCCTGGGAGTGTTTGATGGGGAGAGTGTAGAACGAGCTTTACTCTGTATCTAACCCCGTGCTGTACCTGTCCTGGGAGTGTTTGATGGGGACAGTGTAGAACGAGCTTTACTCTGTATCTAACCCCGTGCTGTACCTGTCCTGGGAGTGTTTGATGGGGACAGTGTAGAACGAGCTTTACTCTGTATCTAACCCCGTGCTGTACCTGTCCTGGGAGTGTTTGATGGGGACAGTGTAGAGGGAGCTTTACTCTGTATCTAACTCCGTGCTGTACCTGTCCTGGGAGTGTTTGATGGGGACAGTGTAGAGGGAGCTTTACTCTGTATCTAACCCCGTGCTGTACCTGTCCTGGGAGTGTTTGATGGGGACAGTGTAGAACGAGCTTTACTCTGTATCTAACCCCGTGCTGTACCTGTCCTGGGAGTGTTTGATGGGGACAGTGTAGGGGGAGCTTTACTCTGTATCTAACCCCGTGCTGTACCTGTCCTGGGAGTGTTTGATGGGGACAGTGTAGAGGGAGCTTTTCTCTGTATCTAACCCCGTGCTGTACCTGTCCTGGGAGTGTTTGATGGGGACAGTGTAGGGGGAGCTTTACTCTGTATCTAACCCCGTGCTGTACCTGTCCTGGGGGTGTTTGATGTGGACAGTGTAGAGGGAGCTTTACTCTGTATCTAACCCCGTGCTGTACCTGTCCTGGGAGTGTTTGATGGGGACAGTGTAGAGGGAGCTTTACTCTGTATCTAACCCCGTGCTGTACCTGTCCTGGGAGTGTTTGGTGGGGACAGTGTAGAGGGAGCTTTTCTCTGTATCTAACCCCGTTCTGTACCTGCCTGGGAGTGTTTGATGGGGACAGTGTAGTGGGAGCTTTACTCTGTATCTAACCCCGTGCTGTGCCTGTCCTGGGAGTGTTTGATGGGGACAGTATAGAGGGAGCTTTACTCTGTATCTAACCCCGTGCTGTAGCTGCCCTGGGAGTGTTTGATGGGGACAGTATAGAGGGAGCTTTACTCTGTATCTAACCCCGTGCTGTACCTGTCCTGGGAGTGTTTGATGGGGACAGTGTAGAGGGAGCTTTTCTCTGTATCTACCCCCGTGCTGTACCTGTCCTGGGAGTGTTTGATGGGGACAGTGTAGAGGGAGCTTTTCTCTGTATCTACCCCCGTGCTGTACCTGTCCTGGGAGTGTTTGATGGGGACAGTGTAGAGGGAGCTTTTCTCTGTATCTACCCCCGTGCTGTACCTGTCCTGGGAGTGTTTGATGGGGACAGTGTAGAGGGAGCTTTACTCTGTATCTAACCCCGTGCTGTACCTGTCCTGGGAGTGTTTGATGGGGACAGTGTAGAGGGAGCTTTACTCTGTATCTGACCCCCGTGCTGTACCTGTCCTGGGAGTGTTTGATGGGGACAGTGTAGAGGGAGCTTTACTCTGTATCTAACCCCGTGCTGTACCTGTCCTGGGAGTGTTTGATGGGGACAGTGCAGAGGGAGCTTTACTCTGTATCTAACACCGTGCTGTACCTGTCCTGGGAGTGTTTGATGGGGACAGTGCAGAGGGAGCTTTACTCTGTATCTAACCCCGTGCTGTACCTGTCCTGGGAGTGTTTGATGGGGACAGTGTAGAGGGAGCTTTACTCTGTATCTAAACCCGTGCTGTACCTGTCCTGGGAGTGTTTGATGGGGACAGTATAGAGGGAGCTTTACTCTGTATCTAACCCCGTGCTGTACCTGTCCTGGGAGTGTTTGATGGAGACAGTGCAGAGGGAGCTTTACTCTGTATCTAACCCCGTGCTGTACCTGTCCTCGGAGTGTTTGATGGGGACAGTGCAGAGGGAGCTTTACTCTGTATCTAACCCCGTGCTGTACCTGTCCTGGGAGTGTTTGATGGGGACAGTGCAGAGGGAGCTTTACTCTGTATCTAACCCCGTGCTGCACCTGTCCTGGGAGTGTTTGATGGGGACAGTGCAGAGGGAGCTTTACTCTGTATCTAACCCCGTGCTGTACCTGTCCTGGGAGTGTTTGATGGGGACAGAGTAGAGGGAGCTTTACTCTGTATCTAACCCCGTGCTGTTCCTGTCCTGGGAGTGTTTGATGGGGACAGTGTAGAGGGAGCTTTACTCTGTATCTAACCCAGTGCTGTACCTGTCCTGGGAGTGTTTGATGGGGCAGTGCAGAGGGAGCTTTACTCTGTATCTAACCCCGTGCTGTACCTGTCCTGGGAGTGTTTGATGGGGCAGTGCAGAGGAGCTTTACTCTGTATCTAACCCCGTGCTGTACCTGTCCGGGGAGTGTTTGTTGGGGACAGTGTAGAGGGAGCTTTACTCTGTATCTAACCCCGTGCTGTACCTGTCCTGGGAGTGTTTGATGGGGCAGTGCAGAGGGAGCTTTACTCTGTATCTAACCCCGTGCTGTACCTGTCCTGGGAGTGTTTGATGGGGCAGTGCAGAGGGAGCTTTACTCTGTATCTAACCCCGTGCTGTACCTGTCTTGGGAGTGTTTGATGGGGACAGTGTAGAGGGAGCTTTACTCTGTATCTAACCCCGTGCTGTACCTGTCCTGGGAGTGTTTGATGGGGACAGTGTAGAGGGAGCTTTACTCTGTATCTAACCCCGTGCTGTATCTGTCCTGGGAATGTTTGATGGGGACAGTGTAGAGGGAGCTTTACTCTGTATCTAACTCCGTGCTGTACCTGTCCTGGGAGTGTTTGATGGGGACAGTGTAGAGGGAGCTTTACTCTGTATCTAACCCCGTGCTGTACCTGTCCTGGGAGTGTTTGATGGGGTCAGTGTAGAGGGAGCTTTACTCTGTATCTAACTCCGTGCTGTACCTGTCCTGGGAGTGTTTGATGGGGACAGTGTAGAACGAGCTTTACTCTGTATCTAACCCCGTGCTGTACCTGTCCTGGGAGTGTTTGATGGGGACAGTGTGGAGGGAGCTTTACTCTGTATCTAACCCCGTGCTGTACCTGTCCTGGGAGTGTTTGATGGGGACAGTGTAGAGGGAGCTTTACTCTGTATCTACCCCCGTGCTGTACCTGTCCTGGGAGTGTTTGATGGGGACAGTGGAGAGGGAGCTTTACTCTGTATCTAACCCCGTGCTGTACCTGTCCTGGGAGTGTTTGATGGGGTCAGTGTAGAGGGAGCTTTACTCTGTATCTAACTCCGTGCTGTACCTGTCCTGGGAGTGATGGATGGGGACAGTGTAGACGGAGGTTTACTCTGTATCTACTCCGTGCTGTACCTGTCCTGGGAGTGTTTGATGGGGACAGTGTAGAGGGAGCTTTACTCTGTATCTAACCCCGTGCTGTACCTGTCCTGGGAGTGTTTGATGGGGAGAGTGTAGAACGAGCTTTACTCTGTATCTAACCCCGTGCTGTACCTGTCCTGGGAGTGTTTGATGGGGACAGTGGAGAGGGAGCTTTACTCTGTATCTAACCCCGTGCTGTACCTGTCCTGGGAGTGTTTGATGGGGACAGTGTAGAACGAGCTTTACTCTGTATCTAACCCCGTGCTGTACCTGTCCTGGGAGTGTTTGATGGGGACAGTGTAGAACGAGCTTTACTCTGTATCTAACCCCGTGCTGTACCTGTCCTGGGAGTGTTTGATGGGGACAGTGTAGAGGGAGCTTTACTCTGTATCTAACTCCGTGCTGTACCTGTCCTGGGAGTGTTTGATGGGGACAGTGTAGAGGGAGCTTTACTCTGTATCTAACCCCGTGCTGTACCTGTCCTGGGAGTGTTTGATGGGGACAGTGTAGAACGAGCTTTACTCTGTATCTAACCCCGTGCTGTACCTGTCCTGGGAGTGTTTGATGGGGACAGTGTAGGGGGAGCTTTACTCTGTATCTAACCCCGTGCTGTACCTGTCCTGGGAGTGTTTGATGGGGACAGTGTAGAGGGAGCTTTTCTCTGTATCTAACCCCGTGCTGTACCTGTCCTGGGAGTGTTTGATGGGGACAGTGTAGGGGGAGCTTTACTCTGTATCTAACCCCGTGCTGTACCTGTCCTGGGGGTGTTTGATGTGGACAGTGTAGAGGGAGCTTTACTCTGTATCTAACCCCGTGCTGTACCTGTCCTGGGAGTGTTTGATGGGGACAGTGTAGAGGGAGCTTTACTCTGTATCTAACCCCGTGCTGTACCTGTCCTGGGAGTGTTTGGTGGGGACAGTGTAGAGGGAGCTTTTCTCTGTATCTAACCCCGTTCTGTACCTGCCTGGGAGTGTTTGATGGGGACAGTGTAGTGGGAGCTTTACTCTGTATCTAACCCCGTGCTGTGCCTGTCCTGGGAGTGTTTGATGGGGACAGTATAGAGGGAGCTTTACTCTGTATCTAACCCCGTGCTGTAGCTGCCCTGGGAGTGTTTGATGGGGACAGTATAGAGGGAGCTTTACTCTGTATCTAACCCCGTGCTGTACCTGTCCTGGGAGTGTTTGATGGGGACAGTGTAGAGGGAGCTTTTCTCTGTATCTACCCCCGTGCTGTACCTGTCCTGGGAGTGTTTGATGGGGACAGTGTAGAGGGAGCTTTACTCTGTATCTAACCCCGTGCTGTACCTGTCCTGGGAGTGTTTGATGGGGACAGTGTAGAGGGAGCTTTACTCTGTATCTGACCCCATGCTGTACCTGTCCTGGGAGTGTTTGATGGGGACAGTGTAGAGGGAGCTTTACTCTGTATCTAACCCTGTGCTGTACCTGTCCTGGGAGTGTTTGATGGGGACAGTGTAGAGGGAGCTTTACCCTGTATCTAACCCTGTGCTGTACCTGTCCTGGGAGTGTTTGATCGGGACAGTGTAGAGGGAGCTTTACTCTGTATCTAACCCCGTGCTGTACCTGTCCTGGGAATGTTTGATGGGGACAGTGTAGAGGGAGCTTTACTCGGTATCTAACCCCGTGCTGTACCTGTCCTGGGAGTGTTTGATGGGGACAGTGTAGAGGGAGCTTTACTCTGTATCTAACCCCGTGCTGTATCTGTCCTGGGAATGTTTGATGGGGACAGTGTAGAGGGAGCTTTACTCTGTATCTAACTCCGTGCTGTACCTGTCCTGGGAGTGTTTGATGGGGACAGTGTAGAGGGAGCTTTACTCTGTATCTAACCCCGTGCTGTACCTGTCCTGGGAGTGTTTGATGGGGTCAGTGTAGAGGGAGCTTTACTCTGTATCTAACTCCGTGCTGTACCTGTCCTGGGAGTGTTTGATGGGGACAGTGTAGAACGAGCTTTACTCTGTATCTAACCCCGTGCTGTACCTGTCCTGGGAGTGTTTGATGGGGACAGTGTGGAGGGAGCTTTACTCTGTATCTAACCCCGTGCTGTACCTGTCCTGGGAGTGTTTGATGGGGACAGTGTAGAGGGAGCTTTACTCTGTATCTACCCCCGTGCTGTACCTGTCCTGGGAGTGTTTGATGGGGACAGTGGAGAGGGAGCTTTACTCTGTATCTAACCCCGTGCTGTACCTGTCCTGGGAGTGTTTGATGGGGTCAGTGTAGAGGGAGCTTTACTCTGTATCTAACTCCGTGCTGTACCTGTCCTGGGAGTGATGGATGGGGACAGTGTAGACGGAGGTTTACTCTGTATCTACTCCGTGCTGTACCTGTCCTGGGAGTGTTTGATGGGGACAGTGTAGAGGGAGCTTTACTCTGTATCTAACCCCGTGCTGTACCTGTCCTGGGAGTGTTTGATGGGGAGAGTGTAGAACGAGCTTTACTCTGTATCTAACCCCGTGCTGTACCTGTCCTGGGAGTGTTTGATGGGGACAGTGTAGAGGGAGCTTTACTCTGTATCTAACCCCGTGCTGTACCTGTCCTGGGAGTGTTTGATGGGGACAGTGTAGAACGAGCTTTACTCTGTATCTAACCCCGTGCTGTACCTGTCCTGGGAGTGTTTGATGGGGACAGTGTAGAACGAGCTTTACTCTGTATCTAACCCCGTGCTGTACCTGTCCTGGGAGTGTTTGATGGGGACAGTGTAGAGGGAGCTTTACTCTGTATCTAACTCCGTGCTGTACCTGTCCTGGGAGTGTTTGATGGGGACAGTGTAGAGGGAGCTTTACTCTGTATCTAACCCCGTGCTGTACCTGTCCTGGGAGTGTTTGATGGGGACAGTGTAGAACGAGCTTTACTCTGTATCTAACCCCGTGCTGTACCTGTCCTGGGAGTGTTTGATGGGGACAGTGTAGGGGGAGCTTTACTCTGTATCTAACCCCGTGCTGTACCTGTCCTGGGAGTGTTTGATGGGGACAGTGTAGAGGGAGCTTTTCTCTGTATCTAACCCCGTGCTGTACCTGTCCTGGGAGTGTTTGATGGGGACAGTGTAGGGGGAGCTTTACTCTGTATCTAACCCCGTGCTGTACCTGTCCTGGGGGTGTTTGATGTGGACAGTGTAGAGGGAGCTTTACTCTGTATCTAACCCCGTGCTGTACCTGTCCTGGGAGTGTTTGATGGGGACAGTGTAGAGGGAGCTTTACTCTGTATCTAACCCCGTGCTGTACCTGTCCTGGGAGTGTTTGGTGGGGACAGTGTAGAGGGAGCTTTTCTCTGTATCTAACCCCGTTCTGTACCTGCCTGGGAGTGTTTGATGGGGACAGTGTAGTGGGAGCTTTACTCTGTATCTAACCCCGTGCTGTGCCTGTCCTGGGAGTGTTTGATGGGGACAGTATAGAGGGAGCTTTACTCTGTATCTAACCCCGTGCTGTAGCTGCCCTGGGAGTGTTTGATGGGGACAGTATAGAGGGAGCTTTACTCTGTATCTAACCCCGTGCTGTACCTGTCCTGGGAGTGTTTGATGGGGACAGTGTAGAGGGAGCTTTTCTCTGTATCTACCCCCGTGCTGTACCTGTCCTGGGAGTGTTTGATGGGGACAGTGTAGAGGGAGCTTTTCTCTGTATCTACCCCCGTGCTGTACCTGTCCTGGGAGTGTTTGATGGGGACAGTGTAGAGGGAGCTTTTCTCTGTATCTACCCCCGTGCTGTACCTGTCCTGGGAGTGTTTGATGGGGACAGTGTAGAGGGAGCTTTACTCTGTATCTAACCCCGTGCTGTACCTGTCCTGGGAGTGTTTGATGGGGACAGTGTAGAGGGAGCTTTACTCTGTATCTGACCCCCGTGCTGTACCTGTCCTGGGAGTGTTTGATGGGGACAGTGTAGAGGGAGCTTTACTCTGTATCTAACCCCGTGCTGTACCTGTCCTGGGAGTGTTTGATGGGGACAGTGCAGAGGGAGCTTTACTCTGTATCTAACCCCGTGCTGTACCTGTCCTGGGAGTGTTTGATGGGGACAGTGTAGAGGGAGCTTTACTCTGTATCTAAACCCGTGCTGTACCTGTCCTGGGAGTGTTTGATGGGGACAGTGTAGAGGGAGCTTTACTCTGTATCTAACCCCGTGCTGTACCTGTCCTGGGAGTGTTTGATGGGGACAGTGCAGAGGGAGCTTTACTCTGTATCTAACCCCGTGCTGTACCTGTCCTGGGAGTGTTTGATGGGGACAGTGCAGAGGGAGCTTTACTCTGTATCTAACCCCATGCTGTACCTGTCCTGGGAGTGTTTGATGGGGACAGTGCAGAGGGAGCTTTACTCTGTGTCTAACCCCGTGCTGTACCTGTCCTGGGAGTGTTTGATGGGGACAGTGCAGAGGGAGCTTTACTCTGTATCTAACCCCGTGCTGTACCTGTCCTGGGAGTGTTTGATGGGGACAGTGTAGAGGGAGCTTTACTCTGTATCTAACCCCGTGCTGTCCCTGTCCTGTGAGTGTTTGATGGGGACAGTGCAGAGGGAGCTTTACTCTGTATCTAACCCCGTGCTGTACCTGTCCTGGGAGTGTTTGATGGGGACAGTGTAGAGGGAGCTTTACTCTGTATCTAACCCCGTGCTGTACCTGTCCTGGGAGTGTTTGATGAGGACAGTGTAGAGGGAGTTTACTCTGTATCTAACCCCGTGCTGTACCTATCCTGGGAGTGTTTGATGGGGACCGTGTCCAGGGGGATTCACTCTGCCCCCCGGATCTCCGCACTCACCTCTCGGTGGACCAGGCCAGCACCGGGACCTGGTCGGTGCCCCTGCCCCGGCCCAGCGCTGCCCCCAGGGCGGCCGCCACCAGCCAAACTCCCGCCGCCATTTTGTGGATGCTCCGCCGGCGCCTCGACTGCGCATGCTTTGTTCCGGCGGGCCGCCTGCCCATCATCCCTCTCCCCGCCCCCCTCCGCCGCCGCTGCTCCTGGTTGGGCGCAGCCGCGGTCAATCATCAGTCCCGTCTCCGCCCCGTGACGTCCTGCCGCTCGGCCGCCCAACCAGAGGCGCCGATGTGCCCCCTCCCTTCCATCCCCCCCCTCCTCCCTCCCCCCGTCCCCTTTACTGGGGGGGGCTGCGTCAATCAAACGTCTGCGCGCGCCGCCCACTCTCGCGTCGGGTATCATCACGTGAGCCTCTCGTGACGTGCCCCGCCCTCTCCCTGGAATGATCCAGCTCCCTTTCCGCTTCCCACCCCCTCCTGTCAATCACAAGCCATCACCAACCTCGACCCGCCGCTTTGAATAAACCATTGGACTCGTGGCCCCGCCCTCCACTCCGCATTGTGACTTCCTGGAGCCGACGGGTTGGGACTCGGGATTGGTCCAATATCACATCAATCAACGTGGAGTCACGCCCCTTCCCTCTCCTCCCCGCGGCGAGCCGAGGGGGGGCGGGGCCATCATCGCTCTGCACCGCGGGTTCGAGTCCCGGCTCCCGGCAGCGCCACAAATAAACCCCAATTTCTTCTTAAATTTTAGAGTACCCAATTCACTTGTTTCAATTAAGGGGCAATTCTGCGTGTTCAATCTGGGTTGTGGGGGCGAAACCCACACAAACAGAAATAAAAATCTCGCATTTTGTCTGGTGCCTAGCAACACCACTGGACCCCCCCTCCCGTACCTTTCCCCCAGCCTAATAAGTGTGAGCGCTCGCAGCAGCGCAACGCACCGGGTCAAATATCAAGCTCAGGGCAGCACGGAAGCATTGTGGATAGCACAATTGCTTCACAGCTCCAGGGTCCCAGGTTCGATTCCGGCTTGGGTCGCTGTCTGTGCGGAGTCTGCACATCCCGTGTGTGCGTGGGTTTCCTCCGGGTGCTCCGGTTTCCTCCCACAGTCCAAAGATGTGCAGGTTAGGTGGATTGGCCATGATAAATTGCCCTTAGTGTCCAAAATTGCCCTTAGTGTTGGGTGGGGTTACTGGGTTATGGGGATAGGGTGGCAGTGTTGACCTTGGTGCTCTTTCCAAGAGCCGGTGCAGACTCGATGGGCCGAATGGCCTCCTTCTGTGCTGTAAATTCTATGATAATCTATGATATCAAAGCTCCAAAACCTAGGACTTGGCTCCTCCCTCTGCAACTGGATCCTCGATTTTCTGACCCACAGACCACAATCAGTAAGAATGAACAACAACACCTCCTCCACAATAGTCCTCAACACCGGCGCCCCGCAAGGCTGTGTACTTAGCCCCCTACTCTACTCCCTGTACACACACGACTGCGTGGCAAAACTTGGTTCCAACTCCATCTACAAGTTTGCTGACGATACGACCATAGTGGGCCGGATCTCGAATGACGACGAGTCAGAATACAGGAGGGAGATTGAGAACCTAGTGGAGTGGTGTAGCGACAACAATCTCTCCCTCAATGCCAGCAAAACTAAAGAGCTGGTAATTGACTTCAGGAAGCAAAGTACTGTACACACCCGTCAGCATCAACGGGGCCGAGGTGGCGATGGTTAGCAGTTTCAAATTCCTAGGGGTGCACATCTCCAAAAATCTGTCCTGGTCCACCCACGTCGACGCTACCACCAAGAAAGCACAACAGCGCCTGCACTTCCTCAGGAAACTAAGGAAATTCGGCATGTCCACATTGACTCTTACCAACTTTTACAGATGCACCATAGAAAGCATCCTATCGGGCTGCATCACAGCCTGGTATGGCAACTGCTCGGCCCAGGACCGCAGGAAACTTCAGAGAGTCGTGAACACCGCCCAGACCATCACACGAACCTGCCTCCCATCCATTGACTCCATCTACACCTCCCGCTGCCTGGGGAAAGCGGGCAGCATAATCAAAGACCCCTCCCACCCGGCTTACTCACTCTTCCAACTTCTTCCATCGGGCAGGAGATACAGAAGTCTGAGAACACGCACGAACAGAGTCAGAAACAGCTTCTTCCCCGCTGTTACCAGACTCCTAAATGACCCTCTTATGGACTGATTTCATTAACACTACACCCTGTATGCTTCATCCGATGCCAGTGCTTATGTAGTTACATTGTATATGTTGTGTTGCCCTATTATGTATTTTCTTTTATTCCCTTTTCTTCTCATGTACTTAATGATCTGTTGAGCTGCTCGCAGAAAAATACTTTTCACTGTACCTCGGTACACGTGACAATAAACAACTCCAATCCAAAATGCCGGAAATTTTTTTTTAGAATGGACGGGTTCTTCTGGTGGGGTGGCACAGATGGGCCAAAGGGATCCCGTCCTGCGCTGCCTCCCGGCTGTGGAGTGAGCCCACCCCCAGCCGCAGCCCCACCTCGGTGAATGGCAGAGCAGAGTCGACGGGCCGATTGGCCCACGACAGCTCCTGCGTCTGGTATGGGCCTGCGCTAAGTGGCACCTCTCCTTGGGCTTCGAGGTGCCTGCCGTACCTACGGTCCACGTCTCTGAGCCATGGAGGAGGGTTATAAGGATCACAGACCAGTAGCCGACAATTGCCGGACAGGATATCCCAAACACTTTTTAAAAAATTTGCAAGACTGTGAGGAGAGGGGGGGGGGGGGGGGGCAGCACAGTGGTTAGCACAGTTGCTTCACAGCTCCAGGGTCCCAGGTTCGATTCCCGGCTTGGGTCACTGTCTGTGCGGAGTCTGCACGTTCTCCCCGTGTCTGCGTGGGTTTCCTCCGGGTGCTCCGGTTTCCTCCCACGGTCCAAAGATGCACAGGTTAGGTGGATTGGCCAAGATAAATTGCCCTTAGTGTCCAAAAAGGTTGGGTGGGGTTACTGGGTTACAGGGATACGGTGGGCGTGTGGGCTTAGGTAGGTTGCTCTTTCCAAAGAGCCGGTGCAGACTCGATGGGCTGAATGGCCTCCTTCTGCACTGCAAATTCTATGTTCTATGAGAAGGATACTTCACTCCATGAGTGATTCCACGCAGAAAATCGGGATATGTCATATAAAAACAAACATTGTCATGAACACAGTATTAGTCTACTTTAACATCATAGAAATATTGCTTACAATTACCAGCTGAACAATACTTAACCATAAAAAGAGACACTTTAACTTCTAACCAAAACCTCGTTTAAGCAAAATCCATCACAGGGCCAGAACCCACTTTTAAATGAAGCTCGCAAACACAGGATTACTTACGATCTCTAGATACAGAGATCTTTGAAAGGTTGCTTGGAGAGGAAGAGAGAGATATCCTGTCAGAGTAATGCCGAATCTGACTGCCTTCTGCGGAAGCTGCAATTCAGCTCTCAGCTTCCAGCCAAAACTAAAAACTGCCTGCTATAGACCTGGCTCCTCCCATTACATACAACATTGTTATTACACTCAAATCCCATGACCTATTTAAGTTTAAACACAATGGGCGAGATTCCTCGATCCCCCATCCACGTGTTTCTCATCCATGTGCCGTTTGCAGGTACTGCCACTGCACGCCACATCGAAACCCGGTAGTGTGAGTGCACTGCCAACATGAAAAGTGAATCCCGAGTACCAGAGAATTCCGGCCAATGTCTCCAATTACCTTTTCCCAAAAATCATAACCATTAGGCCTCTCCTTGGAAATATAAATGTGGCTTGAAATAATGATGACCTCACGTTTACAACATCTTTTAAAAAAATATATTTTATTGAAATTTTTTTCCAAACAACAATTTTTCCCTCTTACAAAGCAAACGAAACAATAACAAAACAGAAATTTTTAACAATACACAGGTAACAAAACCCCATTGTCTATTGACCTAAACTAAACTAACCCCCCCCCCCCTCCCCCCTCCCCCCTCCCCCCCCCCTTCCCCTGGGTTGCTGCTGCTGGTCATCTGTCTTCCCTCTAACGTTCCCCTAGGTAGTCGAGAAATGGCTGCCACCGCCTGGTGAACCCTTGAGCCGATCCTCTCAGGGCAAACTTTATCTGCTCCAGTTTAATGAACCCCGCCATATCATTTACCCAGGCCTCCAGTCCGGGGGGTTTCGCCTCCTTCCACATGAGTAGGATCCTGCGCCGGGCTACTAGGGACGCAAAGGCCACAACATCGGCCTCTTTCGCCTCCTGCACTCCCGGCTCTTCCGCAACTCCAAATAGAGCTAACCCCCAGCCTGGTTTGACCCGGGCCTTCACCACCTGCGAAATCACTCCCGTCACTCCCTTCCAATACCCTTCCAGTGCCGGGCACGCCCAAAACATATGTGCGTGGTTTGCCAGGCTCCCGCCACACCTCCCACATTTGTCCTCCACTCCAAAGAACCTGCTCAATCTTGCCCTCGTTATGTGTGCTCTATGTAGCACCTTAAATTGAATCAGGCTAAGCCTGGCGCATGAGGAAGTGGAATTTACCCTGCTTAGGGCATCAGCCCACATACCCTCCTCTATCTCCTCCCCTAATTCTTCTTCCCACTTTCCTTTTAGTTCACCCACCGACTCCTCCCCCTCGTCCCTCATCTCTCTATAAATCTCTGACACCTTTCCCTCTCCGACCCACACCCCTGAAAGCACCCTGTCCTGTATCCCCTGTGTCGGGAGCAACGGAAATTCCCTCACCTGTTGTCTAGTAAACGCCCTCACGTGCATATATCGCAGGAAATTTCCCCGGGGCAACTTATACTTTTCCTCCAATGCTCCCAAGCTCGCAAAAGTCCCATCTATAAATAAATCTCCCACCTTCCTAATTCCCAACTGGTACCAGCTCTGAAATCCTCCATCCATTCTTCCTGGGGCGAACCTATGGTTGTTCCTGATAGGGGACCCCACCAGGGCTCCCCGCACCCCTCTCTGTCGCCTCCACTGTCCCATATGTTCAGTGTTGCCGCCACCACTGGGTTCGTGGTAAACTTTTTAGGTGAGATCGGTAGCGGCGCCGTCACCAGCGCCTCTAAACTCGTCCCTTTACAGGACTTTCTCTCCAGTCTTTTCCACGCCGCTCCCTCACCCTCCATCATCCATCTACGTATCATTGCCACATTGGCGGCCCAATAGTAATCACCCAAGTTTGGTAGTGCCAGTCCTCCTCTGTCCCTACTACGCTGAAGGAACCCCCTCCTTACTCTCGGAACTTTCCCTGCCCACACGAAGCTCGTGATGCTCCTATCTATTTTATTAAAAAAGGTCTTGGTGATTAGTATAGGGAGACATTGAAATTCAAATAAGAACCTCGGGAGGACCATCATCTTAATTGCTTGCACCCTGCCCACCAGCGATAGAGGCTGCATGTCCCACCTCTTGAAGTCCTCCTCCATTTGTTCTACCAGCCGTGTCAGATTAAGTCTGTGCAAGGTTCCCCAGCTCCTAGCGACGTTTACAACATCTTAATTGTACCTTTTGCAGCCACCAACATCAGAAATATATATTACTGCAGGAAAAACATACACACGCTAATCCTGCCGGAGGGTCAGTGTTGAGGGATCATCGCTCTGTCAGAGGGTCAGTACTGAGGGAGCGCCACACTGTGAGAGGGTCAATGCTGAGGGAGCGCCGCACTGTCATAGGGTCAGTGCTGAGGGAGCGCCGTACTGTGGGAGGATCAGTGCTGAGGAGTGCCGCGCTGTCGGAGGGTCAGTGCTGAGGGTGCGCCGCACTGTCGGAGGGACAGTGCTGAGGAAGCACTGCACTGTTGGAGGGTCAGTGCTGAGGGAGTGCCGCACTGTCAGAGGGTCAGTACTGAGGGAGCGCCACACTGTGAGAGGGTCAGTGCTGAGGGAGCGGCGCACTGTCATAGGGTCAGTGCTGAGGGAGCGCCGCACTGTGGGAGAATCAGTGCTGAGGGAGTGCCGCGCTGTCGGAGGGTCAGTGCTGAGGGTGCGCCGCACTGTCGGAGAGTCAGTGCTGAGGGAGTGCCGCATTGTCGGAGGGTCAGTGCTGAGGGAGTGCCGCGCTGTCGGAGGGTCAGTGCTGAGGGAGCGCCGCACTGTCGGAGGGTCAGTGCTGAGGGAGCGCCGCACTGTCGGAGGGTCAGTGCTGAGGGAGTGCCGCACTGTCGGAGGGTCAGTGCTGAGGGAGCGCCGCACTGTCATAGGGTCAGTGCTGAGGGAGTGCCGCACTGTCGGAGGGTCAGTGCTGAGGGAGTGCCGCGCTGTCGGAGGGTCAGTGCTGAGGGAGCGCCACACTGTCATAGGGTCAGTGCTGAGGGACGCCGCGCTGTCGGAGGGTCAGTGCTGAGGGAGCACCGCACTGTCAGAGGGTCAGGACTTAGGGAGCGCCGCACTGTCAGAGGGTCAGTACTGAGGGAGCATCGCACTGTTGGAGGGTCAGTGCTGAGGGAGCACTGCACTGTCGGAGGGTCAGTGCTGAGGGAGCGCCGCACTGTCGGAGGGTCAGTGCTGAGGGAGCGCCGCACTGTCGGAGGGTCAGTGCTGAGGGAGCACCGCACTGTCAGAGGGTCAGTACTGAGGGAGCACTGCACTGTCGGAGGGTCAGTGCTGAGGGAGCACCGCACTGTCAGAGGGTCAGGACTTAGGGAGCGCCGCACTGTCGGAGGGTCAGTGCTGAGGGAGCACCGCACTGTCAGAGGGTCAGGACTTAGGGAGCGCCGCGCTGTAACAGAGTCAGTACTGTCAGTACCCGAGGACCTTTTCTTCCCTCTCTGATCTGTATAGTTGAAAAAGACCAGTGTGTGCGGTTGCCCCCAGTGTGGTGGGGCCAATATTTGCCTCTCAACCCCTCCATCCACGTCCACTCCACTCATCAGGTCATGAAGCAGCCCCTTGCCCTCTCCTCCCTGCTCACCATCCATGGCCCCAAATGATCCCTCTGGGGGTGGAGGCTGCTTTCAGTTAATCCACCTCCACACTGGGGGTGGGGGTGGAAGGAGGGTACCAACACAGGCTCGCCGACCGTTTAGTGGACGCATCTGTTCCGTGCCCAAGCGTGACCAGTCACCCCCCCCGCCCCGCCCTGCCAGCTCGTCACCCACCGTTTGAATTCACCACCTTGTTCCTCGCTCCGACCTCTCTGTCCTTGTTCTGCCATGCCGCGCTGATCAAGCTCAGTGTCAGCTGCAGGAACAGCGCCCCACCCTCTGAGGAGGGATGTCACTGCCCTTCCGGACTCAACAGTCTGTGCTCCGAATCTGGGTCTTGCCTCCTGCCCCCGCCCCGGACGGCTGGAAGCTGATGGCGATGGTTCTGCAGCACGCCATTCGCACCTCCTCTGTCCCCTTTCATGCATCCCGTCAGCATCTCCTTTCGCTTGGCAGCATCATCCCTGTCAGTAGGTTAAGCTCTCCTATCAAACCTTCCTTTTTGCCCTCTCTGCTGCCGGGTGCACTTAAAACCCATCAAACGATTAAAACAAACGTTAACTCTGCTTTTTCTCTCTCTCACTCACTGCAGTAGCTGCCTTACCTGCTCAGAATTCCCAGCACGTTCCGTTGGTATTTGCCACTCTGCTTGCATGAGGGAAATGGACAGCGGGGCCAAGGGCAGGATGCAGCTCTCCTGTGATGCCTCCTGCTGTCAAATTGCCTGCTGGCGCGCATTATCCAGGCTTCTGACTGGAGAATGGCTGCACAGTGTCCCAGTGCCCACTGTCATGTGAGAGTACCTTTAAGAAATGGGTGTTTATAAATGGGTGTGTATATAAATATCTGTAGTGAGAGTACCTTTAAGAAATGTGTGTTTACTACTACAGTGATGTCAGGGAGTGGGAGGAGCTGCGCTGTCTGTCAGCTTTTTACTTTCATTTTAGGCAGTTTGCTGCAGGGTGTGTTTTAGTTTCGTTTTGAGTGTTGGAGCTGAAGCCAGACCAAGCAGGTGTACTGCGGTTCTCTCTGCCATAAAAGACTATCTCTTGATCATTTGGTGAATTCAGAATTATAAATGTTCTCAGTAGTGAATGTAAACCTAATGTGCTTCTGTTAAAAGGTGTTTCTTTTGTCTTCTGGATGTTGTTTGGGTAGTTATTAAGGTGTTTATCAAATAGCTGCAGTGATGTCAGTGTGTGGGTGGAGCTGGGCTGGCTGTCTTTCACTTTCGTTTTTGAGCAGGTAGCTACAGTGTGTTTTAATTTCGTTTTCAGAGCTGGATAGCTGCAGGCAAAGCAAGCAGCTGTATAAGGATCTCTCTCTGCAATCTAAAGACTGTCTCCAGATCATTTGAGGATTTCAAAGTAATACCTGTTCCTGTAGAGAATTTAAACCTGCTGTCCTTCTGCAAAAAGGGTCTTTTGGTCTTATGGATGTTGTTAGGAAAGTTATGAAGGGTTACTTATAGAATATTGCATCTGTGGGGATTATTGGTGCTGATAGTTGTTAAGATGTTTACTGTGGGTTTATAAAGGGTTAACTGGATTCATAAATAAACATTGTTTTGTTTTAAAAGTACTTTAGATCTCTGTTGCATCACACCTGTAAAGTAGGCCCTTGTGCTCCCCATACCACAATCTATTAAAAGTTGTGGGTCAGGTGAATTCCATGATAGACTTTGGTGTTCTGTAAACCCTGGCCCATAACATTAACACTGCAATGAAGTTCCTGTGAAAATCCCGTAGTCGCCACACTCCGGTACACAGAGGGAGAATTCAGAATCTCCAAATTACCTAACAGCACGTCTTTCGGGACATGTGGGAGGAAACCGGAGCACGCGGAGGAAACCCACGCAGACACGGGGAGAATGTGATGTCTCCGCACAGACAATGACCCAAGCCGGGAATCCAACCTGGGACCCTGGCGCTATGAAGCAACAGTGCTACCCACCGTGCTGCCCTGGTCGGAGGGTCAGTAACCACTGTGCTCCTATTGACGCCCTCCGGCAGCATCAACACCTACTTGGGGAGAGTAAGTTCCAGATTTCTGCTCTGTGTGAGGAAGAGCTTTCTGACATCCCCACAGAACAGCCTGGCTCCCGTTTTAAGGTTCTGCCCCCTCCACTTGTGCTGGACTCAAACGCCCAAACAGAGGAAACAGCTTCTCTCTTCAATCCAATCAAATTGTTCCATTTCCTTTGTTCACATTTCATTTCCTTTCTTTTATCATTTTGAGTCTGTGGACCCATTATCGGGATGTGCCTTTAAGCAGAAGACTCTGTTAAAACGGCCTGCTTGCCAGGACACGGTGTTCCCAGGGTTTGTGTTTGGAAAGGAGAAGCCAGACTCTTCAGCACCGAGTGGATCTTAGGCTTGGAGGGACTCGGTTCAATATGTTAACTGGCAACCAGAGGGCTGGCCATGGACAGTGTTCTGCCTGACAACAGTCAGTGATTGATTCCTGCATAATGCTTTTTGAGAGAGCGTTGAAGAAGTGTTTAGACCTTGGAAGTGAAAGGAACTCTCTCTCTCCCGCTTGCTGAAGTGAAAGAAAGGCTCTCTTGTTCTGAAAGCAGTGATCCCCTGGCACATTCTTTGCTGTGAACCTGAAATGATGCTGAGTCTGCAGAGAAGGTAGACAACCTTGTCAGAGAAAACCACTTCAAGTCTAAGTACCAAAACAAAAGCCTGAACTTCAGAAAGACATTAACTGGAAGTCATTCCAATGCATCTGAGATCCTTATCCTTTTATTCTTATTAAAATGTTCTTTCCCCTTCCACAACTCTTTCTCCTCTGTGTTGTTTGTCTGTGTGGGTGTGTAGAGAGTGGGGCGCATTAGAAAGAGGGGGCTGGGAAAGTGGTCATAGATTGTTGGTTACATTTTCTGTCCGTTTTATTATAATAGACTTAGTAGAGTAGATTTATTATAATAGAATGAGTAGACTGGGACTGTACTCAGTGGAGTTTAGAAGGATGCGGGTGGATCTTATTGAAACATATAAAATTATGAAGGGAATTGATAGGATAGATGCGGGCAGGTTGTTTCCACTGGTCGGGAAAGCAGAACTAGGGGGCATAGCCTCAAAATAAGGGGAAGTAGATTTAGGACCGAGTTTAGGAGGAACTTCTTCACCCAAAGGGTTGTGAATCTCTGGAATTCCTTGCCCAGTGAAGCAGTTGAGGCTCCTTCATTCAATGTTTTTAAGAAAAAGATAGATACCTTTCTAAAGAATAAAGGGATTCGGGGATATGGTGTACGGGCCGGAGAGTGGAGCTGAGTCCACAAAGATCAGCCATGATCTCATTGAATCGAGGGGCCAGATGGCCTACTCCTGTTCCTAGTTCTTATAATACTGTGTATAATAAAAGGTTACGTGTTTTTTAAAGTTACAAACCAGGTGACTGTAGTTTGTTGGCTCAATCAGGGACTTCGGTTATTTTAAATAAAATCTAATTTCACCTGTGTTGTAACTCGGGGTTAAGTGGGGCTGTAATTGAACGCTCACTCGCCCAGGGGGTCCTGACATAATTTGGGGGTTCGTCCTGGATCTATGGAATCGTTGTAGCCACCTGGGAATACCACCCACAAAGGGAAATATGGCCACTTGCAAAGAATCAAGGGAAAAATGACCAATGCAGGATCCAGACGAACTCAGAGCTTAAATGTATATTTGTCACTAGAGAACCAGACACAATCGAAACCCCCAGCCAATTTACATTCTAATGGCCCATTTCCCCAGGAAAAAAGGCTGGTACTCAGGTATCAGATAGATACAGACACATCGGCGCCACTCCCGTCACCCAGGAAGCCCAAACAGCCAAGGTCAGTGACCGCTCAGGACATGCCCAGCCATCAAGGCACCTGCCCCTTTTTTGGCTCAAATCGAAGGCGGTAATTGAATCTGACGAATTATTGGGTCCAAAGCTAAGGACCGCCCAAAAGAGCATGAAACCCCCCAAAGGATAAAGAGAGACACTGCCATGTGTTCGATCTCTTTTGGCCCTGGCACACGGGCACTCTTCGGCCCGGCCTATACCTGAAGCCACCTTCAGCACCGCGACCAGAAGCAAGTTCAAGATCAACGACCGCTACCAGACGGATGAGCCCAGCAGAGCCGAAGTTACTTCTTCAAACCCAGCCACTCCAGATCCGAACAATGGCCTTGTTCCTCTGACAAAGCCGGCTGTGTTAAGTACAGGTTGTTGTAGTGTTAGGTATAATTTAGCTTGTGGTGTTTTTATGTTGCATGTGTGAGTTAATCTCGTGTGTAAATAAACTATTATTGAACTTGAACGAACTGACTGGTTGTTGGGTCTTTGATCGATATCCGGTTGAACCTTGTGGTGGTATCATTTGATACCTGGCGACTCTGAAAGCAATATCCTCATTAATAACGGTCGGACTAATATCTGACTAAAGTAGATACCCCAGACTTGGCAATATTATTGGCGTCTCTGGTGCCGATTGGCAACATTATTGGTGATGCTGGTGGGATAGTATTCCACTCATTATAAAGAGCAACACCGCAGATAGCGACCATTTGGGGTGCAGTCTATATTAATGAGGCACCAGCTTTGCAATAGCATCACAGGATGGCTCTGGAAGCTGCTTTGGGTTTTCTTCAGTCTGCCTTTGGTTTACAAGGGGCATCGAAAAAAACAAGTTAACTGAATTGGCAAGTGAATTAAACTAGAGGTACGGTTGAAGCTAAGAAGGCAGAGATGTATTCGTTGAGTGCTCCGGTATGTTAGAAACACAGTAGTCCAGGTGGTGTAATATCAGAGCAACTTTCTGGTGGGGAAACCGATCTGGAGAGAATTCGGTTGCAGTTCAAGCATGAGGCGGAATTTTTTTAAAATGGAGATGTGGGAAAAGAAAGCTTTCTGAAGGACATTGAAATGAGGAAACTTGATGTAGAAATGGAAAGATGAGAAAGAACATCAACTTTAAAAGTTGGATGGGCTGCACGGTGGTGCAGTGGTTAGCACTGCTGCCTCACGGCGCCGAGGTCCCAGGTTCGATCCCGGCTCTGGGTCACTGTCCGTGTGGAGTTTGCACATTCTCCCCGTGTCTGCGTGGGTTTCACCCCCACAACCCAAAGATGTGCAGGGTAGGTGGATTGGCCACGTTAAATTGTCCCTTAATTGGAAAAAAACGAATTGGATACCCTAAATTTATTTTTAAAAAACTTTAAAAGTTGGAGTTAAGGAGGAATTGAAGAAAGTCAAGTGGGAGGAGGAACCTTCCAAGTCCAAATCCTGGTAGAGAAATGTTTAAATATTTTTTTAAAATTTAGAGTACCCAATTATTTTTTTTCCAATTAAGGGACAATTTAGCGTGGCCAATCCACCTCACCTGCACATCTTTATGTTGTGGGGGTGAAATCCACGCAAACACGGGGAAAATGTGCAAACTCCACACGGACAGTGACCCAGAGCCGGGATTTTATGATTCTATGATTTTTGGGGGGGATTAAAAAAAATAAATTTAGAGTACCCAATTCATTTTTTCCAATTAAGGAGCAATTTAGCGTGGCCAATCCACCTACCCTGCACATCTTTGGGTTGTGGGGGCAAAACCCACGCAAACATGGGGAGAATATGCAAACTCCACACAGACAGTGACCCAGAGCCGGGATCGAACTGGGGACCTCAGTGCCGTGAGGCTGCAGGGCTAACCCACTGCGCCACCGTGCTGCCCTGTGATTCTATGATTTGAACCCGGGTCCTCAGTGCCGTAGGCCGCAGTACTAACCACTGCACCACGTGCCGCCCAGATATGTTTGAATATGTACAGGCCCTGCCAATCTTTGAGGAACAGGATGTAGAGGCATTCTTCATGGCATTTAAGAAAACAGCAACTCAAATTGAAGGAAAAGTGCAAAATAAATTGATGGGGCGGGCTCAGGATGATTACGCTTCCCTGTCAGAGGGGTGTCTAAGAACTACGATGAGGTTAAAAAAAACTATTCTGGGTGAATCCGTTCCAGAGGCATATAGGCAAAAGTTTCAATTTTAATAGCATTGGGAATTAAAACTACCTATGAGGCTCGGAGAGATTGTTCTCTTGGAAGAATTTAAGAATTCATTACCTTCTGTGAGAAGAACCCATGTTGAAGACCAACGGGTTATGGCTGCTAGACGAGCAACAATGATGGCTGATGATTTTGAGCTGATCCATAAATTTAAACCTTTGTTCCATCAACTCCATAATTTTGAAAAGGACAGAAAGTGGGAGATTGAAAGGAAAGCAGGTAGCCAAGGGAAGGATGGATAGCTGGGAATGCTCTGAGATCTCCTCCTCAGACTAGGAAGGAGATTGAGGGTGGAGGTGCGACTCAAAGGCCTAAACGTTACTATTGCAATATATTTGGGACACGTTCATTCAGAATGTTGGAAGTTGCAAGGAAAGCCCGTGGGACTTGTTGGAGGGTTCATCAGGAGGATTCTGAAAAGGGAATGAAAGTAGAGAATACTACAGGACAAACTAGCTCTAGCTAGAACTAGGAGACCTGAGGTAAACACTGCTGTGGGGGCAGGTGTGGCAAATATTGATTGAGATAGATGGGGCATATGCAAGGTTTTTTTCTAAAGGGACAATCACCCCATACTCATCAAATGATGTAGCCAAACGTATAACAATTTTAAGGGACACAGGTACTACACAAGCTCTCTTACTGGAGAGGGATTTGGTTTTCACTCTGGAGAGTTCAATGAAAGCTGAGGTATTAGTGAATGGGATAAGTGAAGAATATATTCCAGTTACATTATATAAAGTACAATTGGAGTGTGATTTGTCAGGTCCAGTAGTTGTTGGTAGTGGTTAAGAAGTTACCAGTAGACAGAGTAAGCTTACTTTTGGGGAATGATTGGCAGGAGTGAAGGTTGTATCTACCCATGATTACAGAGAGTCCGAGGGAAGATAAGGAGACAGAACAATTGGAGGAACACTTTTCAGACATTTTTTCATCATGTGTGGTGACCAGGGCAATGGCTGGACAAAGTTCACCACCAGAGATTAAAGTCACCCCACCATCATATGGTAGAATAGCCAAAACTATCCTGGAGGACGAGGGTAATTCCGAAGAAGTGTTTAGTAGGCCATCATTAATTGAGACCCGGGAGACAGACCCAGAGTTACATTGATTAGAACAGTCAGCTCTCACAAAGCTTGAGGCTGAGGGGATTCCAGAGGGCAGTTACATTAAGAGTTCTGATGAGGAAGTGGAGACATCCACATAGGCCTGCGGACGAGGAATGGACGATTGTCCATCAAATAGTGGTACTGCGTAGTGACGTTCTGTGGATAGCACGAGATACCAATTGCAGGACATCTGGGAATTCGGAAAACTCAGGCCTTAGTCAACAGGCATTTTTCCACTGCTGCCTCACGGCGCCGAGGTCCCAGGTTCGATCCCAGCTCTGGGTCACTGTCCGTGTGGAGTTTGCACATTCTCCCCGTGTTTGCGTGGGTTTCGCCCCCACAACCCAAAGATGTGCAGGCTAGGTGGGTTGGCCACGCTAAATTGCCCCTTAATTGGAAAAAATGACTTCGGTACTCTAAATTTATTTTAAAAATCAGGCATTCTGTAGAACCTGTCAGATTTAGCTCAGTTGGCTAGACAGCTGGTTCGTGACGCAGAGCGAGGCCAACAGTGCGGGTTCAATTCCCATACTGGCTGAACCTTCCCAAAATCGGGTGGTCACATTCGTGGCCATGAGAATGTGCTGATGCCCTGGCTGAAGTTATTCATGAGGCAGCAGTGGGTGACTGAGGCCTGAGTTTTCCCAATTCCCAGGCGTCCTGCAATTGCTATCTCGTGCTATCCGCAGAACTTCGCCATGATATTTGGGCAGTACCACGATCTGATGGCCAATCATCCATTCCTCGTCCGCAGGCCTGCCTTCTCAACCATGTCCCTCACCTGAGGTGTGGTGATCCTCAGGTTAAATCACCACCAGTCACCTCTCCCCCTCAAAGAGGAAAGCAGCCTATGGTCATATTTACCAGGATGATGCCTGGTATGGAGGGAAAATCTTATGAGGAAAGGCTGATGGACTTGAGGTTGTTTTCATTGGAGAGAAGAAGGTTAAGAGGAGACTTAATAGAGGCATACAAAATGATCAGAGGGTTAGATAGGGTGGACAGTGAGAGCCTTCTCCCGCGGATGGAAATGGCTGGCACGAGGGGACATAGCTTTAAACTGAGGGGTAATAGATATAGGACAGAGGTCAGAGGTAGGTTCTTTACGCAAAGAGTGGTGAGGCCGTGGAATGCCCTACCTGCAACAGTAGTGAACTCGCCAACATTGAGGGCATTAAAAGTTTATTGGATAAGCATATGGATGATAATGGCAGAGTGTAGGTTAGATGGCTTTTGTTTCGGTGCAACATCGTGGGCCGAAGGGCCTGTACTGCGCTGTATCGTTCTATGTTCTATAATGGCAACATTACCTTGACCTAGTAGATTGCGTGGGACCATTGCCTAAAATGAAGGTAGGGCATCAGTACATTCTTATGGCCACGAATATGACCACCCGATTTTGGGAAGCTTTACCTTTAAGAACAATTACAGCTGAGGTAGTAGTGGAAAATTGATGCAGTTCTTATGCGCTGAGGCCTACCATTAAGAAGTACAATCTGACTAGAGTTCTATGTCTAAAACTTTCCAGAGTATAATTCATAATTTAGATATCATCAGACTCCTAAAATCATGGTTAGGGGCCATGAATGTCCAAGCTATTGGGACAAGGGATTGAATTTTTTTACTACTGGTCACCAGGGTTGATAATTCCCCCTCGGCCTCAAGTTCTTTGAGAGCCGACTATGCTAATCGATGTAACTCTGGGTCCGTCTCCCGGGCCTCAATTCTACAGGGAAGTCAGCTGTTCTTACCTGGTCTGGCCTACATGTGACTCCAGACCCCACAACAATGTGGCTAACTCTTAATTGCCCTCCCAAGGGCAATTAGGGATACCCAATAATTGCTGGCACAGCCTGCGACGTCTACGTCCCATGAACAAAAAAAAAAGGTGGGACAAGCTCGAGGGGCTGAAAGCTACTCATGCCCTGATGGCCATACGGGCAGCACAAGTGGATAGCACTGTGGCTTTACAGCGCCAGGGTCCCAGGTTCGATTCCCGGCTTGGGTCACTGTATGTGCGGAGTCTGCACACTCGCCCCGTGTCTGCGTGGGTTTCCTCCGGGTGCTCCGGTTTCCTCCCACAGTCCAAAGGCATGCAGGTTGGGTGGATTGGCCATGATAAATTGCCCTTAGTGACCAAAAAAAGGTTAGGAGGGGTTATTGGGTTAGGGGGATAGGGTGGAAGTGAGGGCTTAAGTGGGTCGGTGCAGACTCGATGTGCCGAATGGCCCCCTTCTGCATTGTATGTTTCATGTTCCAAAGGTCACCTACCTAGGGCACATTGTGGGACAGGGAGAAGTGGCACTCAGAACAGCCGAGGTAAAGGAGTTACAAGATGTCCCCATTCCCAACGGGAGATTATGAGGTTCTTAGGCACGTGCGGGTTCTATAGAAAGTTTGAACCTAACTTCAGTGCCATAGCAGTACCAATGACTAATGTATTACAGAAATGAGCCAAAAATGGTATGGAACCAACTTTGGAGGAAGCCGTTTCCGGCAATCGGTGCGTTGGCCAGGGATAGTGTTCTACCTGACAACGGTCAGTGATTGCCTTCTGAGAGAACTTAGCGGAAGTGATTAGACCTTGAAAGTGAAAGGAACTCTCCCTCTCGCCTGCTTGAAGTGAAAGAACTGCTCTCTTGTTTTGAAAGCAGTGAGCGCCTGGCACATCCTTTGTGTGAAGCTGAACTGATGCTGAGTGTGCAGAGAAGGTAGACAACCTTGCCAGAGAAAACCAACTCAAGCCTCGAAGGAAGTACCACAACGAAAGCCTGAACTTCAGAAAGACATTAACTGGAAGTCATCCCAGTGCATCAGAGATCGTTTATTTTCACGAACGTGTTCTATCCCTTTCCACCACCCTTTCCCCTCTGTCATCCTCCTAAATCTTCGACATTCGAGGGAACACAAGCCCGCATTGTGTGGCCTGTCCTCGCCCAGAGCGGTATTGAGGGATCGGCGCTGCACTCCACCCCCTCCTCGCGAATGCCTTGCCCCACCCCACCCCCCCCAAAGCCGGAATTGAACACAGCCGCCTGAACACAAGATGCCCGTCTGTGTTTTATTATAAAGTATATCTGATTTTTGTTGAAAGGCTCGACACTGAAACCGAAGATGCTTCAGTAGGACAGTCGCTTAGAGCAGATTTGAGTCATGAACAGTAACCTGCTCGCCCGTGGCTTACAATTCACCGCGAGTGAGTTCTCTCACCACAGCTCAAGAGAGAAGCATGGGCAGGCTGGGCCATGGCAGCTCTGTGCACCACGGCAGGGGCAGGGGTTGTGTTAATGATATGGTGGAACGTAACAAGGGAGCCCTGCGTCGGTGTAATGAGGGAGCCCTGCGTCTATGCAATGAGGGAGCCCTGCGTCTATGCAATGAGGGAGCCCTGCGTCTATGCAATGAGGGAGCCCTGCGTCTGTGCAATGAGGGAGCCTGCGTCTGTGCAACGAGGGAGCCCTGCGTCGGTGCAATGAGGGAGCCCTGCGTCGGTGCAATGATGGAGCCCTGCGTCGGTGCAATGAGGGAGCCTGCGTCTGTGCAATGAGGGAGCCCTGCGTCGGTGCAATGAGGGAGCCCTGCGTCTGTGCAATGAGGGAGCCCTGCGTCGGTGCAATGAGGGAGCCCTGCGTCTGTGCAACGAGGGAGCCCTGCGTCTGTGCAATGAGGGAGCCCTGCGTCGGTGCAATGAGGGAGCCCTGCGTCGGTGCAACGAGGGAGCCCTGCGTCTGTGCAATGAGGGAGCCCTGCGTCTGTGCAACGAGGGAGCCCTGCGTCGGTGCAACGAGGGAGCCCTGCGTCTGTGCAATGAGGGAGCCCTGCATCTGTGCAACGAGGGAGCCCTGCGTCTATGCAATGAGGGAGCCCTGCGTCTGTGCAATGAGGGAGCCCTGCGTCGGTGCAACGAGGGAGCCCTGCGTCTGTGCAACGAGGGAGCCCTGCGTCTGTGCAACGAGGGAGCCCTGCGTCTGTGCAATGAGGGAGCCCTGCGTCTGTGCAACGAGGGAGCCCTGCATCGGTGCAATGAGGGAGCCCTGCATCGGTGCAATGAGGGAGCCTGCGTCTGTGCAACGAGGGAGCCCTGCGTCGGTGCAATGAGGGAGCCCTGCGTCGGTGCAACGAGGGAGCCCTGCATCGGTGCAATGAGGGAGCCCTGCATCGGTGCAATGAGGGAGCCCTGCGTCTGTGCAATGAGGGAGCCCTGCGTCTGTGCAACGAGGGAGCCCTGCATCGGTGCAATGAGGGAGCCCTGCATCGGTGCAATGAGGGAGCCTGCGTCTGTGCAACGAGGGAGCCCTGCGTCTGTGCAATGAGGGAGCCCTGCGTCTGTGCAACGAGGGAGCCCTGCGTCTGTGCAATGAGGGAGCCCTGCGTCTGTGCAACGAGGGAGCCCTGCATCGGTGCAATGAGGGAGCCCTGCATCGGTGCAATGAGGGAGCCTGCGTCTGTGCAACGAGGGAGCCCTGCGTCGGTGCAATGAGGGAGCCCTGCGTCGGTGCAATGAGGGAGCCTGCGTCGGTGCAATGAGGGAGCCCTGCGTCGGTGCAATGAGGGAGCCCTGCGTCGGTGCAATGAGGGAGCCTGCGTCGGTGCAATGAGGGAGCCCTGCGTCGGTGCAATGAGGGAGCCTGCGTCTATGCAACGAGGGAGCCCTGCGTCTATGCAACGAGGGAGCCCTGCGTCTGTGCAATGAGGGAGCCCTGCGTCTGTGCAATGAGGGAGCCCTGCGTCTGTGCAACGAGGGAGCCCTGCGTCTGTGCAATGAGGGAGCCCTGCGTCTGTGCAATGAGGGAGCCCTGCGTCTGTGCAACGAGGGAGCCCTGCGTCTGTGCAATGAGGGAGCCCTGCGTCTATGCAATGAGGGAGCCCTGCGTCGGTGCAATGAGGGAGCCCTGCGTCTGTGCAATGAGGGAGCCCTGCGTCTATGCAATGAGGGAGCCCTGCGTCTGTGCAATGATGGAGCCCTGCGTCGGTGCAATGAGGGAGCCCTGCGTCTATGCAACGAGGGAGCCCTGCGTCGGTGCAATGATGGAGCCCTGCGTCGGTGCAATGAGGGAGCCCTGCGTCTATGCAACGAGGGAGCCCTGCGTCGGTGCAATGAGGGAGCCCTGCGTCTGTGCAATGAGGGAGCCCTGCGTCTGTGCAATGATGGAGCGGTGTGTCGATGCCTTGGGGGGTTCTGTATCGATGCCCTGGGGAGTTCTGTATCAATGCCTTGGGGAGTTCTGTGTCGATGTCTTGGGGAGTTCTGTATCGATGCCTTGGGGAGTTCTGTGTCGATGTCTTGGGGAGTTCTGTATCGATGCCTTGGGGAGTTCTGTATCGATGTCTTGGGGAGTTCTGTATCGATGCCTTGGGGAGCTCTGTATCGATGCCTTGGGGAGTTCTGTATCGATGCCTTGGCGAGCTCTGTATCGATGCCTTGGGGAGTTCTGTGTCGATGTCTTGGGGAGTTCTGTGTCGATGTCTTGGGGAGTTCTGTGTCGATGCCTTGGGGAGTTCTGTGTCGATGTCTTGGGGAGTTCTGTATCGATGCCTTGGCGAGTTCTGTGTCGATGTCTTGGGGAGTTCTGTATCGATGCCTTGGGGAGCTCTGTATCGATGCCTTGGGGAGTTCTGTATCGATGCCTTGGGGAGCTCTGTATCGATGTCTTGGGGAGTTCTGTATCGATGTCTTGGGGAGTTCTGTATCGATGCCTTGGGGAGCTCTGTATCGATGCCTTGGGGAGTTCTGTATCGATGTCTTGGGGAGTTCTGTATCGATGCCTTGGGGAGCTCTGTATCGATGCCTTGGGGAGTTCTGTATCGATGCCTTGGCGAGCTCTGTATCGATGCCTTGGGGAGTTCTGTATCGATGTCTTGGGAGCTCTATGTCAATGCCTTGGGGTGCTCTGTATTGATATCTTGGGGAGTTCTGTGTCGGTGCCTTGGGGAGTTCTGTGTCGATGTTTTGGGGAGCTCTGTATCGATGCCTTGGGGAGCTCTGTATCGATGCCTTGGGGAGCTCTGTATCGATGTCTTGGGGAGTTCTGTATCGATGTCTTGGGGAGTTCTGTATCGATGTCTTGGGGAGTTCTGTATCGATGCCTTGGCGAGTTCTGTGTCGATGTCTTGGGGAGTTCTGTATCGATGTCTTGGGGAGTTCTGTATCGATGTCTTGGGGAGTTCTGTATCGATGTCTTGGGGAGTTCTGTATCGATGTCTTGGGGAGTTCTGTATCAATGTCTTGGGGAGTTCTGTATCGATGCCTTGGGGAGTTCTGTATCGATGCCTTGGGGAGTTCTGTATCGATGTCTTGGGGAGTTCTGTATCGATGTCTTGGGGAGTTCTGTATCGATGTCTTGGGAGCTCTATGTCGATGTCTTGGGGAGTTCTGTATCGATGACGTGGAGTTCTGTATCGATGTCTTGGGGAGCTCTGTATCGATGTTTTGGGGAGTTCTGTATCGGTGCCTTGGGAGCTCTGTATCGATGTTTTGGGGAGCTCTGTATCGATGCCTTGGGGAGCTCTGTATCGATGCCTTGCGAGCTCTGTATCGATGCCTTGGGGAGCTCTATGTCGATGTCTTGGGGAGTTCTGTATCGGTGCCTTGGGAGCTCTGTATCGATGCCTTGGGGAGCTCTGTATCGATGCCTTGGGGAGCTCTGAATCGATGCCTTGGGGAGTTCTGTATCGATGTCTTGGGAGCTCTATGTCAATGCCTTGGGGTGCTCTGTATTGATATCTTGGGGAGTTCTGTGTCGGTGCCTTGGGGAGTTCTGTGTCGATGTTTTGGGGAGCTCTGTATCGATGCCTTGGGGAGCTCTGTATCGATGCCTTGGGGAGCTCTGTATCGATGTCTTGGGAGCTCTATGTCGATGTCTTGGGGAGTTCTGTATCGATGCCTTGGGGAGTTCTGTATCAATGTCTTGGGGAGTTCTGTATCAATGCCTTGGGGAGTTCTGTATCGATGTCTTGGGGAGTTCTGTATCGATGTTTTGGGGAGCTCCGTACGATGTTTTGGGGAGCTCTGTATCGATGTTTTGGGGAGCTCTGTACGATGTTTTGGGGAGCTCTGTATCGATGCCTTGGGGAGCTCTGTATCGATGTTTTGGGGAGCTCTGTATCGATGCCTTGGGGAGCTCTGTATCGATGCCTTGGGGAGTTCTGTATCGATGCCTTGGGGAGTTCTGTATCGATGCCTTGGGGAGCTCTGTATCGATGTCTTGGGGAGTTCTGTATCGATGTCTTGGGGAGTTCTGTATCGATGCCTTGGGGAGCTCTGTATCGATGTCTTGGGGAGTTCTGTATCGATGTCTTGGGGAGTTCTGTATCGATGCCTTGGGGAGTTCTGTATCGATGCCTTGGCGAGCTCTGTATCGATGTCTTGGGGAGTTCTGTATCGATGTCTTGGGGAGTTCTGTATCGATGTCTTGGGGAGTTCTGTATCGATGCCTTGGCGAGTTCTGTGTCGATGTCTTGGGGAGTTCTGTATCGATGTCTTGGGGAGTTCTGTATCGATGTCTTGGGGAGTTCTGTATCGATGTCTTGGGGAGTTCTGTATCGATGTCTTGGGGAGTTCTGTATCAATGTCTTGGGGAGTTCTGTATCAATGTCTTGGGGAGTTCTGTATCGATGCCTTGGGGAGTTCTGTATCGATGCCTTGGGGAGTTCTGTATCGATGTCTTGGGGAGTTCTGTATCGATGTCTTGGGGAGTTCTGTATCGATGTCTTGGGAGCTCTATGTCGATGTCTTGGGGAGTTCTGTATCGATGACGTGGAGTTCTGTATCGATGTCTTGGGGAGCTCTGTATCGATGTTTTGGGGAGTTCTGTATCGGTGCCTTGGGAGCTCTGTATCGATGTTTTGGGGAGCTCTGTATCGATGCCTTGGGGAGCTCTGTATCGATGCCTTGCGAGCTCTGTATCGATGCCTTGGGGAGCTCTATGTCGATGTCTTGGGGAGTTCTGTATCGGTGCCTTGGGAGCTCTGTATCGATGCCTTGGGGAGCTCTGTATCGATGCCTTGGGGAGCTCTGAATCGATGCCTTGGGGAGTTCTGTATCGATGTCTTGGGAGCTCTATGTCAATGCCTTGGGGTGCTCTGTATTGATATCTTGGGGAGTTCTGTGTCGGTGCCTTGGGGAGTTCTGTGTCGATGTTTTGGGGAGCTCTGTATCGATGCCTTGGGGAGCTCTGTATCGATGCCTTGGGGAGCTCTGTATCGATGTCTTGGGGAGTTCTGTATCGATGTCTTGGGGAGTTCTGTATCGATGTCTTGGGGAGTTCTGTATCGATGCCTTGGCGAGTTCTGTGTCGATGTCTTGGGGAGTTCTGTATCGATGTCTTGGGGAGTTCTGTATCGATGCCTTGGGGAGCTCTGTATCGATGTCTTGGGGAGTTCTGTATCGATGTCTTGGGGAGTTCTGTATCGATGCCTTGGGGAGCTCTGTATCGATGCCTTGGGGAGTTCTGTATCGATGCCTTGGGGAGTTCTGTATCGATGCCTTGGGGAGCTCTGTATCGATGTCTTGGGGAGTTCTGTATCGATGCCTTGGGGAGCTCTGTATCGATGTCTTGGGGAGTTCTGTATCGATGTCTTGGGGAGTTCTGTATCGATGCCTTGGGGAGTTCTGTATCAATGCCTTGGCGAGCTCTGTATCGATGTCTTGGGGAGTTCTGTATCGATGTCTTGGGGAGTTCTGTATCGATGTCTTGGGGAGTTCTGTATCGATGCCTTGGCGAGTTCTGTGTCGATGTCTTGGGGAGTTCTGTATCGATGTCTTGGGGAGTTCTGTATCGATGTCTTGGGGAGTTCTGTATCGATGTCTTGGGGAGTTCTGTATCGATGTCTTGGGGAGTTCTGTATCAATGTCTTGGGGAGTTCTGTATCAATGTCTTGGGGAGTTCTGTATCGATGCCTTGGGGAGTTCTGTATCGATGCCTTGGGGAGTTCTGTATCGATGTCTTGGGGAGTTCTGTATCGATGTCTTGGGGAGTTCTGTATCGATGTCTTGGGAGCTCTATGTCGATGTCTTGGGGAGTTCTGTATCGATGACGTGGAGTTCTGTATCGATGTCTTGGGGAGCTCTGTATCGATGTTTTGGGGAGTTCTGTATCGGTGCCTTGGGAGCTCTGTATCGATGTTTTGGGGAGCTCTGTATCGATGCCTTGGGGAGCTCTGTATCGATGCCTTGCGAGCTCTGTATCGATGCCTTGGGGAGCTCTATGTCGATGTCTTGGGGAGTTCTGTATCGGTGCCTTGGGAGCTCTGTATCGATGCCTTGGGAGCTCTGTATCGATGCCTTGGGGAGCTCTGAATCGATGCCTTGGGGAGTTCTGTATCGATGTCTTGGGAGCTCTATGTCAATGCCTTGGGGTGCTCTGTATTGATATCTTGGGGAGTTCTGTGTCGGTGCCTTGGGGAGTTCTGTGTCGATGTTTTGGGGAGCTCTGTATCGATGCCTTGGGGAGCTCTGTATCGATGCCTTGGGGAGCTCTGTATCAATGTCTTGGGGAGTTCTGTATCAATGCCTTGGGGAGTTCTGTATCGATGTCTTGGGGAGTTCTGTATCGATGTTTTGGGGAGCTCCGTACGATGTTTTGGGGAGCTCTGTATCGATGTTTTGGGGAGCTCTGTACGATGTTTTGGGGGGCTCTGTATCGATGCCTTGGGGAGCTCTGTATCGATATTTTGGGGAGCTCTGTATCGATGTCTTGGGGAGCTCTGTATCGATGTTTTGGGGAGTTCTGTATCGGTGCCTTGGGAGCTCTGTATCGATGTTTTGGGGAGCTCTGTATCGATGCCTTGGGGAGCTCTGTATCGATGCCTTGCGAGCTCTGTATCGATGCCTTGGGGAGCTCTATGTCGATGTCTTGGGGAGTTCTGTATCGGTGCCTTGGGAGCTCTGTATCGATGCCTTGGGGAGCTCTGTATCGATGCCTTGGGGAGCTCTGAATCGATGCCTTGGGGAGTTCTGTATCGATGTCTTGGGAGCTCTATGTCAATGCCTTGGGGTGCTCTGTATTGATATCTTGGGGAGTTCTGTGTCGGTGCCTTGGGGAGTTCTGTGTCGATGTTTTGGGGAGCTCTGTATCGATGCCTTGGGGAGCTCTGTATCGATGCCTTGGGGAGCTCTGTATCGATGTCTTGGGGAGTTCTGTATCGATGTCTTGGGGAGTTCTGTATCGATGTCTTGGGGAGTTCTGTATCGATGCCTTGGCGAGTTCTGTGTCGATGTCTTGGGGAGTTCTGTATCGATGTCTTGGGGAGTTCTGTATCGATGTCTTGGGGAGTTCTGTATCGATGTCTTGGGGAGTTCTGTATCGATGTCTTGGGGAGTTCTGTATCAATGTCTTGGGGAGTTCTGTATCGATGCCTTGGGGAGTTCTGTATCGATGCCTTGGGGAGTTCTGTATCGATGTCTTGGGGAGTTCTGTATCGATGTCTTGGGGAGTTCTGTATCGATGTCTTGGGAGCTCTATGTCGATGTCTTGGGGAGTTCTGTATCGATGACGTGGAGTTCTGTATCGATGTCTTGGGGAGCTCTGTATCGATGTTTTGGGGAGTTCTGTATCGGTGCCTTGGGAGCTCTGTATCGATGTTTTGGGGAGCTCTGTATCGATGCCTTGGGGAGCTCTGTATCGATGCCTTGCGAGCTCTGTATCGATGCCTTGGGGAGCTCTATGTCGATGTCTTGGGGAGTTCTGTATCGGTGCCTTGGGAGCTCTGTATCGATGCCTTGGGGAGCTCTGTATCGATGCCTTGGGGAGCTCTGAATCGATGCCTTGGGGAGTTCTGTATCGATGTCTTGGGAGCTCTATGTCAATGCCTTGGGGTGCTCTGTATTGATATCTTGGGGAGTTCTGTGTCGGTGCCTTGGGGAGTTCTGTGTCGATGTTTTGGGGAGCTCTGTATCGATGCCTTGGGGAGCTCTGTATCGATGCCTTGGGGAGCTCTGTATCGATGTCTTGGGAGCTCTATGTCGATGTCTTGGGGAGTTCTGTATCGATGCCTTGGGGAGTTCTGTATCAATGTCTTGGGGAGTTCTGTATCAATGCCTTGGGGAGTTCTGTATCGATGTCTTGGGGAGTTCTGTATCGATGTTTTGGGGAGCTCCGTACGATGTTTTGGGGAGCTCTGTATCGATGTTTTGGGGAGCTCTGTACGATGTTTTGGGGAGCTCTGTATCGATGCCTTGGGGAGCTCTGTATCGATGTTTTGGGGAGCTCTGTATCGATGCCTTGGGGAGCTCTGTATCGGTGTCGGGAGCGCTGTGTCAATTATGCGTGATTATGAACGAGCTCTCGAGCTATACCGTGATGATTGGCATGATGAAGCCCTGGGGTGATGGGTGGCGGGAGGGGAGGGTCCACTGGATGGGGCAGGAGCCGGTAAGACCTCCCCACGTCCCCGAGTGTTCCGGCCTCATTCCGGCCACACTGGTCACTCTCAAAGTCTTCGGCATGATCAGCACAGCTTAAACCTGATCACGGCCCTGCCACACAACAGGTTAAGCTCAATGGTGTATCTCCGAGCGTCCCACGAGGAACGGGGGCTGGCTCAGTCTCCTTTGTTCTGTTCTGGTCCGCACCGGCCCTTTGCCACCCGTCTCGCTAGCGTGTCCCCGTCTGTCGAGCTTGGTGATACCGCTGGTGCATCGCCTCTGCCCGAGCCTTCAGCAGCCACATCTCGCTCTGAATGAAATCCGTCAGGGCTTTCCGCATCTCCATCTGCGGCAACAACGGAAATGAAGGTCAAAATAATTCCCAAGAGAGATGGCGAGGGAGGCAACTGCCCAGACATCACAGTGACAAGGCGCAGGAATAGGAGGGGCCATTCAGCCCCTCTCGAGCCTGTTACACAGGAACAGGAGGAGGCCCATTCAACCCCTCTCGAGCCTGTTACACAGGAACAGGAGGAGGCCCATTCAGCCCCTCTCGAGCCTGTTACACAGGAACAGGAGGGGGCCCATTCAGCCCCTCTCGAGCCTGTTACACAGGAACAGGAGGAGGTCCATTCAGCCCCTCTCGAGCCTGTTACACAGGAACAGGAGGAGGACCATTCAGCTCCTCTAGAGCCTGTTACACAGGAACAGGAGGAGGCCCATTCAGCCCCTCTCGAGCCTGTTACACAGGAACAGGAGGAGGCCCATTCAGCCCCTCTCGAGCCTGTTACACAGGAACAGGAGGAGGTCCATTCAGCCCCTCTCGAGCCTGTTACACAGGAACAGGAGGAGGCCCATTCAGCCCCTCTCGAGCCTGTTACACAGGAACAGGAGGAGGCCCATTCAGCTCCTCTAGAGCCTGTTACACAGGAACAGGAGGAGGCCCATTCAGCCCCTCTCCAGCCTGTTACACAGGAACAGGAGGAGGCCACTCAGCCCTCTCGAGCCTGTTACACAGGAACAGGAGGAGGCCCATTCAGCCACTTCGAGCCAGTTACACAGGAACAGGAGGAGGCCCATTCAGCCCATCTCGAGCCTGTTACACAGGAACAGGAGGAGGCTATTCAGCCCCTCTCGAGCCTGTTACACAGGAACAGGAGGAGGCCCATTCAGCCTCTCTCGAGCCTGTTACACAGGAACAGGAGGAGGCCCATTCAGCCCCCCTCTCGAGCCTGTTACACAGGAACAGGAGGAGGCCCATTCAGCCCCCTCTCGAGCCTGTTACACAGGAACAGGAGGAGGCCATTCAGCCCCTCTCAAGCCTGTTACACAGCAACAGGAGGAGGTCCATTCAGCCCCTCTCGAGCCTGTTACACAGGAACAGGAGGAGGCCCATTCAACCCCTCTCGAGCCTGTTACACAGGAACAGGAGGAGGCCCCATTCAGCCCTCTCGAGCCTGTTACACAGGAACAGGAGGGGGCCCATTCAGCCCCTCTCGAGCCTGTTACACAGGAACAGGAGGAGGTCCATTCAGCCCCTCTCGAGCCTGTTACACAGGAACAGGAGGAGGACCATTCAGCTCCTCTAGAGCCTGTTACACAGGAACAGGAGGAGGCCCATTCAGCCCTCTCGAGCCTGTTACACAGGAACAGGAGGAGGTCCATTCAGCCCTCTCGAGCCTGTTACACAGGAACAGGAGGAGGCCCATTCAGCCCCTCTCGAGCCTGTTACACAGAACAGGAGGAGGCCCATTCAGCTCCTCTAGAGCCTGTTACACAGGAACAGGAGGAGGCCCATTCAGCCCCTCTCGAGCCTGTTACACAGGAACAGGAGGAGGCCATTCAGCCCCTCTCAAGCCTGTTACACAGCAACAGGAGGAGGTCCATTCAGCCCCTCTCGAGCCTGTTACACAGGAACAGGAGGAGGCCCATTCAGCCCCCCTCTCGAGCCTGTGACACAGGAACAGGAGGAGGCCCATTCAGCCCCCCTCGAGCCTGTTACACAGGAACAGGAGGAGGCCCATTCAGCCCCCCTCTCGAGCCTGTGACACAGGAACAGGAGGAGGCCCATTCAGCCCCCTCGAGCCTGTTACACAGGAACAGGAGGAGGCCCATTCAGCCCCTCTCGAGCCTGTTACACTGGAACAAGAGGAGGCCCATTCAACCCCTCTCGAGCCTGTTACACAGGAACAGGAGGAGGCCCATTCAGCCCCTCTCGAGCCTGTTACACAGGAACAGGAGGAGGGCCCATTCAGCCCCTCGAGTCTGTTGCACGAGGGGAGAGAGTTAATGATAGAGGAGAGGGAGATGAAGGAGAGGGGAGGGAGAGGGAAGAGAGGGAAGGGAGAGGGAAGAGAGGGGAGGGAGGGAACGAGAGGGGAGGGAGAGGAACGAGAGGGGAGGGAGAGGAAGGAGGAGGGGAGCGAGAGGAGAGAGGGGAGGGAGAGGGAAGAGAGGGGAGGAGATGGAGGAAGAGGGAGGGAGGAGAGCGGAGGGAGAGGGGAGGGAGAGGGAAGGAGAGGGGAGGAGAGGGGCGAGGAGGGGAGGGAGAGGAAGGAGAGGGAGGGAGAGGAAGGAGAGGGGAGGAGAGGAAGGAGAGGGGAGGAGAGGGAGGGAGAGGAGGAGAGGGAAGGAGAGGAGGAGAGGGAGGAGAGGAGGAGAGGGAGAGGGAGAGGAGAGGGAGGAGAGGGAGGAGAGGGGGGAGAGGGAGGAGAGGGAGGAGAGTAGGAGAGGAGGAGAGGGGGGGGAGAGAGGAGAGGGGAGAGTGGAGAGAGGAGGGAGAGGGAGGAGAGGGAGGGAGAGGGAAGGAGAGGGAGGGAGAGGAAGGAGAGGAGGGAGAGGAGGGAGGAGGAGGAGGAGAGGGAGGGAGAGGAGGGAGGGGAGGAGGAGAGGGAGGAGAGGGTGAGGGAGGGAGGGAGGAGAGGGGAGGGGAGAGGGAGGAGAGGGGAGGAGAGGGGGAGGGGGGAGGGAGGAGAGGGGAGGAGGAGAGGGGAGGGGAGGAGAGGGGTGGGAGGGAGAGGGAGGAGGAGAGGGAGAGGAGGGAGAGGGGAGGAGAGGGGAGGAGGGGAGGAGAGGGAGGAGAGGGGAGGGAGAGGGAGGAGAGGGGAGGTGAGAGGAGGAGAGGGGAGGAGAGGGTGGAGAGGGGAGGAGAGGGAGGAGAGGGATGAGGGGGGGGGAGAGGGGAGAGAGAGGGAGAGGGTTTGGAAGGGGAAAGCGCTGTGAGGGATAGAGGGAGAGCCGGAAGTTGGGGTAGAGCTGGGAGGGAGGGAAGGTGAGAGGGAGTGGGAGGGAGAGGCTATGGTGGAGTGGCTCCCCCCTGTATGAAAACGTGCCCTGACCGTTTGCCACTTCCCCTGAGACTGAATTACCGCCGGGGTTACTCACCGGAGATCGGTTCTCGGACTTCAGGCTGGTCAGCAGGCTCTCCATGGTGAAGGGTTTCCCCACATACACTGTGATCCGCTATAAGAGAAGGAGGAGGGTTCAGACCTTGGGTGCGCGTTCAAAGGCAGGGGTATGCGGGGTGGGTCAAACCTCCGGAGACCAACCCCAAATTACCTGCCCTCCCCTCTCCTCCCTCCCCTCTCCCCCCCCCCTCCTTCTCCCCTCCCTCTCCCTCTCCCTCTCCCTCTCCTCCCTCTCCTCCCCTCTCCTCCCTCTCCCTCTCCCTCTCTCCTCCCTCCTCCCCCCCCCCCCATCACCGTCCTCCCCAGCAACCCGCCATCCCCACAGCACCGAACCGATAACCCTCTGTCCACCGACGAGAGGGTGAAGGTCACGATAGGTTACACAGAACAGAGAACTTTGAACTGTACAGCACAGTACAGGCCCTTCGGCCCACAATGTTGTGCCCAACTAGTCTGAAACTAAGATCAAATCAACCTACTCC